>NC_057727.1:50220939-50236939 GCF_004010195.1 Chiloscyllium plagiosum
AGGAAATCATCCTTCCTTTGTTTCTGACTTCTCCTATCCCCATCTTCCCCAAAACCTATACCTGATAATAACCCTGCCCCTCCGACAGAATTTGCCTGTGTCCTGGTTCTGCATGATGGTGGGATTCCATTGTGCTATTTCAGTAGCAACCATGATCTTCCAATGGCATTGCTGAGCAGAATAACTTCTGGCCTCTAATTGACCAACAGTTGTCACTGCATGGGACTTCTGCCTTGCAAACACCTGGCAGTGACCTGCCTACTGCCTGGTATGTGGTTTTGTGAGCCAGTTATGAATGGCGACAGGAACAGTCTCTCACAAGATCCTCACCCACAGGTGGAGATCACTTGTGGGATGCTGACAAGACACTTATTGAGGACTGCAGATGCTGGAGAGTCAGAGTCAAGAGTGTGGTGCTGGAAAAACACAGCAGGCCAGGCAGCATCCGAAGAGCAGAAGAGTCAATGTTTGGGGTGTAAGCCTTTCATCAGGAAGAATAGTGCATTCTCTGAAATGTGAACATGGCTTACATAGCCTCAAGGTATGGCATTGTGGGAAAAATGAAATGAAAACTGTAGCTGTAATTTCTTTCCTTTTTAATGCTGAATTGTTGGCTTGAATTTTCCTCGTTGAGCTGAGAATCAGAATTCTGGTCATTATCTGACACTATTTGCAAGCTCCTCTGGCCATGTCTATCTATCTATTTGTCACACTCAAATTCAGGAGTTAACCAATCTGCATGATCTCACTGATCCTGCTGCCCCCAGGTCAAGTTCCTTTCCTGCCCTGGGCAGATGTCTTCAAGCTGACACCGGGTGTGCAACACAGCCTTCGGGGCTCATGCTCATGGCACAAACAGTATCAATCCCCCAGACTGGCTCCTGCCACAGCTACATTGTGATTTTACTCTTGCCACTGAAATGGCTCCCCTCATAGTGCTGTGATTAATTTACTTATGTTCCTTACAGTGCTTAAGCTGGCAAGAGCCTTGTATAAATTGGACAATCACATGGACCAAGGCTCCTTGAATGCTATTTTCTTGGTATCCATAAGTACCTCACCTGCACTTACTCCCTCCTATTCCTGATCTCAGACCATATCTGAATTACCTGATATGAAGGGTGTGAATTGCTCCTGTAGCAAATTGTCCTGGTAATGTTTCCTTCTTTAATATGGTGCAAAGTTTGCAGTTTGGAGTGCAGCTCTTTAACTCAGATCCAAAGTTCCTTGAGTTGTAAACAATTACGACAGATGTGTTTGCCCTGGATGACCTTGTTTTCCAGCAACTCCCACAGGCTGCAGCAGCAAACACATCCAGTCATCATCATATTTTAATTAATTAACTCCGCTTATATACTTGCTCAATAATCTCTTCTAATTGTTTTTACACCAGTATTAATCTCTCATTCACCAACCTATTCTCAAGAAAAAAAGAGAGAAATAAAAACACTAGAGACCTCAACACAAACTGAAGACCTTACCTTTATTTTGAAGACTAGACATATTCACCAAACCTACTCATTAATCAGCTATTTTCCCTGCATTAGATAGTCACGCATGCATATAAACACCATGACGCTCAGTGGCAAGATTCTCATTTCACTGTTAAAACATTGGGTGGAAAATTGAACTTTTATTTCTTGATGTCAAATATCTCACTTTTCCAATCTTGCCACATTTCCCCAACTGACTCAAAATTGCCCACATCATTTAGGGTATGGGAAGATTCTGCTTTTGTTCAAGCAAAAGAATCAAACTTTTTTTTTATTGCTATTTACCCAGAGCAATAAGCTGTTCAGAAAATCTTTCGAGCTAAATACCCTTCACTACAGAAGAGAAATAGATCAAAATTGAATACTCTGATGTCTTGATGTTACAGTTAAATGTTCATAAAAATGTTTTGAGTCAATTTCACAAAAATTACAAATTCTCCATTGATAATTTTCCACAATTTTGATCAGTGCAGATTTTCACAAGAGGGTGAAAAAGAAAGAAATACATACTAATAGAATGACAGAAGATGTAGAGATGGTAGCATCCATTTGAAAAGATGAAAGAAAATTGCCTCTGCAAACAACTTTCCATCTTATGGTGAACAAATTAAAACTACACACCCATGAACAGAGTATCTCACATTGGAAAAACAATACCTTTGTAAGTTTGTTGATGCAAATTCTCATAAATGCATCAGCATTGATGGCCCTGTCAGAAGGCTGAGTATACAAAAAAAACTGTTTGAGCTGCAGCAGAAGGCTGTAGGTGAAAGAAAAATGCAATTTCAATCACTTTTGTTTCTTTGGCAATCAAATAGTGATAATGTATTTAAGTACTTTGTTCCAAACTGTCTCCCAGATACCAAGTTGTTAGAGTGAGCAGTAAAATATATATTAAGATAAGTGTATATTTCCTTTCATTCTTTTGTAATAAAGCATATAAATTCCCTATGTCAGAGGAGCTAGAGATTTATCATTTATTTTACCAATCCAAGGAATATCATTTCAAATCAAAATGCACAAACCTACAGAAATGTAATATAACAATTGAGATAATGTTAAGGGCTGAAATATGGCAGATTTCTTTTTAAATCCTATACAATCCAATAATGTTTTAATTTCCCAAATACAGTCTACACTAGATTTCAGCCCTCACCATTAATCATTTCTGTCAGATAATTCAATTAACCAATGAAGAACCTCTGTTGTATCCAGTTTTGGTGTGACAACATTGACCAAGCAATACACATTGTCATTACACAGTTCATGGGCTTCTTATGGAAAAGCCAGACTTCTTGGCTTTTAAGAGTTCAAACTGAAGTGTTCTAGTCTTTACTTTGTTTTCAGTTATTACGCATATCCTTGCAGTTGATAATAAACACGTAATCTAGTAGTCACATTACACCAGTTTACAGTCCAATAGGTTTATTTGAAATCACAAGCTTTCCGATGAAGCAGCTCTGTGAAAGCTTGTGATTTAAAATAAACCTGTTGGACTATAAACTGGTGTCATGTGACATCTGACCATGTCCACCCCAGTCCAACACCAGCACATCCACATCACGTGAATTAGTAAACTCATCTGCTTAGAACATAGAACATAGAACATAGAACATAGAACAATACAGCACAGAACAGGCCCTTCGGCCCACGATGTTGTGCCGAACTTCTAACCTAGATTAAGTACCCATCCATGTAACTATCCAAATGCCGCTTAAAGGTCGCCAATGATTCCGACTCTACCACTCCCACGGGCAGCGCATTCCATGCCCCCACCACTCTCTGGGTAAAGAACCCACCCCTGACATCTCCTCTATACCTTCCACCCTTCACCTTAAATTTATGTCCCCTTGTAACACTCTGTTGTACCCGGGGAAAAAGTTTCTGACTGTCTACTCTATCTATTCCTCTGATCATCTTATAAACCTCTATCAAGTCACCCCTCATCCTTCGCCGTTCCAACGAGAAAAGGCCGAGAACTCTCAACCTATCCTCGTATGACTTCCTCTCCATTCCAGGCAACATCCTGGTAAATCTTCTCTGCACCCTCTCCAAAGCTTCCACATCTTTCCTAAAGTGAGGCGACCAGAACTGCACACAGTACTCCAACTGTGGCCTAACCAAAGTCCTGTACAGCTGCAACATCACTTCACGACTCTTGAATTCAATCCCTCTGCTAATGAACGATAATATTCCATAGGCCTTCTTACAAACTCTATCCACCTGAGTGGCAACCTTCAAAGATCTATGTACATAGACCCCAAGATCCCTCTGTTCCTCCACCTGACTAGGAACCCTACCGTTAACCCTGTATTCCGCATTCTTATTTGTTCTTCCAAAATGGACAACCTCACACTTGGCAGGGTTGAACTCCATCTGCCACTCCTCAGCCCAGCTCTGCATCATATCTAAGTCCCTCTGCAGCCGACAACAGCCCTCCTCACTGTCCACAACTCCACCTATCTTCGTATCATGCTTAGTTGTTAATTTCTGTTAATTCGTCAAACACTGGAGCATTTAACTCTCAAAATCTACCTTACCTATGGTATCATCCAACTGTGTCCAAACTTCCTTTGAAAGAAAAGAAATATACAGTGTCCTCAATTATACCTACAAACTCCTGCCATTTTTGCTCTACTGTCTTCCCGGTTAGCCTCTGCTTCCAGTCTGGAGCATTTAACTCTCAAAATCTACCTTCCCTATGGTATCATCCAACTGTGTCCAAACTTCCTTTGAAAGAAAAGAAATATAAAGATGGTTTGCAACTTTGGATGTCAGATTAGAGTTCTTCACAATGGTGGTTAATGGCAATCATCATCAAAAACAATCAAAAACTGTTGAGATGCAAAGATATGATTCCCAGAGAGACCAATACATTTCAAATAGGGATTCGGTTTTCAGTGATTAACTGAAAGGATCATACAACAATATTTCACATCTTAAGACTTTTATTGGAATGGACAAACTGCAAACTACCAAACAGAAATTTCTGGAAAAGCTCAGCAGGTCTGTCAGCATCTGAGAAAGGGGCACTGGACCCGAAATGTTAACATCAATTTCTCTCCAAAGATGCTGCCAGACCTGCTGAGCTTTTCTAACAATTTTTGTTTCTGTTTCTGATTTCCAACAACTGCTGTTTATTTTATTTTTTATAAACTATAAACTACATTGCCATTCAAATTATAGAAAATATTTTGCAATTAACTTTCATAATGTCCAAAAATCTCCAGGGTTACTTCACTCTGTACCTCACATGGACACCTTATTCACCCAGAACAATTCCAAATCTATATTGAGTTCCTCTTCCCTTTTCCAGCTAGATTATTTGCATTCTGAGAATGACCTTTTGTGGTAGCTTTATGGGCAAATTGAAGGGCATTCCCTATCCCTAAGGTTCGGCCAGTACTCCATATTTGTTGAAACTCTTCTGAGCATGGTCTTGAGAACATGAATTCCCACCTCTATCTCCCTGCTCTGTTGCTTCCAGATTCATTGCAAAACTATATGATATTTTCAGTGATAAATTCAGAAAACCCTACAACCAATAATGGCTTCCTGTCCCTAATCAGATCAAAACCCCATGGCATCATGCAAGACTTGGACCTTGTATTGAGGTAGAAATGCTAATTATATATCCTCTGGACTTTCTAACTCTATCATATTTTGGAATTAAATAGCCTAAAATGTATAAAATTAGAATATGTGAAGTTCTTAACACTTTAGTTGCGACTGTGTATCCACCGCCAGCAATGCTTTGATCGTTGTTATTGTTATTGTGTATTGCATATATTTTTCAGACTGGAACAAAATGGGTCCCCTTTAAGCTCTAATAACTGAGCCACTCATTCAGAACAGAATACACGAGCCATTCATTGCTCTATTTTATCTTAAATTAAGAACACAGTCTTAAACCATAACAATCTTATAAAACCTCACATTTGCAATGATTAGGCAAACAGTAAGATGTGCTGAAAAAAAACTTTCAAGAACAAGGATGTTTAATGGAATGAACAGACAAAGAGAAGCAATTTAATATCGATAAAAGAGAAAGAATATATTTGGAAACATAATACATGTAAGAACATATTCAATAAAAAGACACTGAAGCACATAACAAACCAAAAGAGTAAGTGATTAAGGTTACACAATTCCTTGAAGATAAAATTTTATTTCAATAGCTTGGTGTTCACAGGATGGTGGTGGTCACGCACAACAGCTGCAAGACCAGCTGCAATCCTGCTCTGGCCAGTTAAGAAGCCTGTACCAGATTTTATGATCCTTGGGCAATTAAATTTATTACCTGCAGTTGAGGCTTCAAATCCCTTCAGGAAGAGTGTTCTGGTCTTAAGAAGTGCTAATCAATCGGGGGCGAGCAGTCCTTCTGTCCTGTTGCATTATCACAAGAGTAGCCACTGTTAAGATTGCAGCAGATCCATGCTCCACCAAGGAGCCATGGTGTGCAAATACATTTGTGGGAGTCAGTGTAGGCATTCAAGAATATTCCAGTCATTGGGAAGGGATTACTCCCAAGGACAGACTGACCATTTCAGTAGTACCAGTCATCAGAATTGTGGCAGCCCTTCTATTTCTTCATTCCTTCTGGGTTAATTTCTTCCTTTGATAGCAGATTAAACTCCCACATAAATTCCATTACCAAAGCTGCCTCAAAGAGCCACATGTTGTTCCTCTAAAACAACCAATACTTCACAAATCTTAAAAATCTTCAAAACTTGAATATTACTCCCAAATTTAAAAGGGACATTTTCAGCCATGCTCCTGTTAGAAAATAAGGAAAGGGTGTCACTTTATTACAGATCTCTCCTCTTAGCTTTTAACCAATGTTCATATTTCAATTTTCTTTTCTCACCAGTTATTAATGTCCTGATGCATTGTACATTTGAACTGTTGTCTTTGGATATTAAATCTTGATTTGAAATGGAGATTGCCAAGAATATCTCTTTCCAGCATGCATCATGCCAGAAGACAATTTCGCACCTCTTCCAGTCTTTCCACACAAACTCTCAGGCTGGAGTTATTCAGTTTTTACTTCACAATTTTGCTTGGTTTCTTTTTTCCAGTGTTAAGCCACAGCTGTCATCAACTCTTGAACTTGGTCCTTCACCCAGGTTTCACATTTACATAGAACTGAATTTTACAGACCAAGAAGGTCATACATTCCAAACCTGCTGTGCCCTGAGTCATGAAATGTCAGCCTGATTGCTTTAAGGTAATAGAACTGTCAGCTGAATCCTCTGTATAGTTCTGGGGTGTGCAAACAAAACAGCTTGATGTTCCACTCCTGGCTGTTCAGTGACCCGACAAAGAAACCTGAGGAATGTTCTCATTTTGGATTATAAATATTCATAAGCTTACCAGAGGAAGCTAGGACCATTCAAAACTGTGATGGAAACATTTCCTATGGGATTTTCATAAGATGCTAAATGACAACAAAAGCCGGTACTTATTTACTGTCGAACGGTGTCAAGGTTATTTAGAAATGCACCAAGAGAATATCATGGATAGATAGGCCAGATGAACCAAAGGTCTTCTCCAGCCTGAAACTGTTACTCATAATTGGTGATACAAGGGGGACCGTCATGAAATATGGCAAAAATAATCTGCAACAATTAACTATTACACTACCAGGCTATGCTGCTGCCATATCCCCTGTGGATTATTCATTGCTTTCTGCAAAGAAAATGAATATCACATTTATTCGTCTGATTAATATTACATAAGCTGTTGTTAAATGAACTTTTAAATGTTTGAAGTAAATAAACAATTTTACTTCAATATCTCATCTTCTTCAAAAGCTTGTTCTCCCCCTAGAGTATACTTCTACCCCTCAATAGATCTTCGAATGGAATCTGTGGTTTCAAAACTTGTAGTTTTTTTTGTCAGGCCCTAATTTTCAAAGACATTGAAGAGGGGAAACAGAGAAAGTGAACTAACTCTCCAGGTTTCCAAGGCAAAAAAAAAACATGAGAGTGTAAACAAATATTCCAGGGAGACTAAATCTGGTTGAAAAGGTAAAACAGGACACAGATCAATCCAAGCTCAGAAAATATTGATGAGCCCAATAATACAGTACAGACAGACTGAAGAAGATAAAGTCCAGATCCCGAAACTGAGAACAGGTTGCTGTAGCTGTTTGGGTTACTTTAAGATAACATTGGTGGATCTACACCATGCATATGAGTTGAGGAGATTCTCTGTATATATGCCAGATTTGGCAAAGACCATGCTGTAGAACATGGGTTGATTGTGTGCTATTGACTGCTGTTTATTGGACCAGCTCTTAGAAGGAGAGAAGTTGAGATTCTTCATGAGGAAGATAGAATCATACAGCATAGAAGCAGGCCTATTGGTCCATTATGTCTATGCTGACCAACAAACACTAAAACTTTAATAATACAATTTAGCTGCACTTGGTCCATAGCCTACTATGCCCTGTTATTTTAAGTGCTCATCCAGATGATTCTTAAATGTTGCAAGAGCACCTTCCTCCATCATCCGCATTCTATATTTCTACCATGCTCTGGGTGAAAGTTCCTTTTTCTCAGATCTCTTCTAAACCATTTAAACTTATACCCTCTGACCTTCGACATGTTTTCCATGGGAAAAGATTCTCATGATCTACTCTGTCTACGCCTCTCAATCATATCCCCCCTCAGCCTCCTCTGGACAAGGCAAACAATCCCAACCTATTTAGTCTTTCCTCACAAATGGGACTTGACCTGCTGGTGAATCTGTTCTGCTCTCTCTCCAGTGCAATCCACCCTTCTGATTGTATGGTGACCAGAACGACACACAATATTCCATCTATGGCATAACCAATGTTTAATAAAGTTGTAACAAGACTTTGCTGCTTCTATATTCTATGCCCTGGCTAATGAAGGCAAACATCATCTATGCTCTCTTCACCCCCTGTCTACCTGTCTCAACATGAGATCTCCCAAAATGTATCACCTTGCAGTCACCAAGACTAAATCTCATCTGCTATTGCTCTATCTACTTTACCAGTTGATCAACATTAGAGTGTAGCCTAAGACCATCCTCCTCATTAGCAACAACACTACCAATTTTTGTGTCAGTTGCAAATGTACTAATTATACCTTCGACGTTCAAATCTAAGTCTTTAATGTACATAACAAACAGTAAGTGTCCCAATACAGATCCCTGTTCAATGCTGGTCATAGACTTCATATCACATGAACAACCCTCCAACATTGCCCTTTGCCCCCCATTTACAAGCCAAGTTGGCCAACTTGCCTACTGTCCCATGAGTGCTTCCCTTTTTGACCAGCATTCCTGTGGGACCTGACAAAGGCCTTACTGAAGTCCATGTAATCCACATCAATTGCATTACCCTCATGAATGTATTTAGTCATTTTATTAAAAAAAAATCAATTAAATGAGTGAAACACAATCTCCCTCTATCAAATCCATGCTGACGATAGATTATCAATCCCTGCCTTTCTGAGTATTGTTGAATCCTGTCTTTCAGAACTTTCTCCAGTAATTACCTGACCACTGACAGTAGTTTAACTAGACTGCAAGTACCTGGCTTATCCCTGCTGCCCTTCCTAACAGAGGAACCACATTAGCTGTTCTCCAGTCATCTGGCATTTCATTTGTGACCAGTTAAATATCTCTACCAGGACCCCAGCAATCTCCTCCCTTGCTGCCCATAGCAACCTGGGATACACCTCATCATGATCTAGTGATTTATGCTCCTTTATGCCTGCTACAACTTCTAATGTTTTATCCTTATTAATCTTAACATGTTCAAGAACCTTACAATTCCAAAACAAGTCCTCAGCTACAATGTCTTTCTCCTGTGAATATATTCATTTAAGACCTCAAAATGTTCTCTCACTTCATGCACACATTGCCCTTTTGATCTCTCTAATAGGTGCCACTACTTCCCTGGCAATTCTCTAACTCTCGGTTCAGTTATAAAATGCGAGGTGTTTTCCTTGAAGATAGACTGTCTTTGTTCTCCTGACACCTCATTGCCCTCCAAATTTCATTCTTAAGCAAGTCCCACACATACTGTACACTTCTGAATGGCCTCCCCTGTTTCAATGCATATGCTTCTTTCTTTTTCCGAATCAAACTCTTGATATCCCTTGACATTCAAGGTCCTCTGGGCTTGTTGCACTTATTCTTTACTCTTCGAGGAGCACACTAGCCCTGAACTCTCACTGTACAACTTTTAAAATATTCTGACTTTCCAAATGTCCTCTATCAATGCTAATGTACAATGCCAAGCTCCATGAGTTCTTACCTTACATCAGAAGCTTTTGTGCAGCATCTTTGTTGTACTGTCTACAATTCAAAATAAAATTTAAACTGAAAACATTGCAAGTTATAAAAAATTAGAACATTTCACATCTTTAAGATTTGTACAAAGTAATATTTACACAATCTAAATGGGCGACAGACAAAGCTACCACGTTGCCTGTGTTTGTGGAACAATAACCATCAGTCATGCCTTCTCCTCTGTGATGAGATTAGCATCTCCAGTTACTGGATGCCAAATTGATAGTGACTAAAGAAAACTGACAAACGTTAGGATTCTTGAAGCCAATTACAAAAAAAGCTACAACAAACAAAGTAGCTTTTTAGACCAAGATAAGAAATGGATAGCTAAATTCCAGATCATTCAAAAGATACAGCAGTATCTTCAGAATATTGTTAGCTTAAATTGCAGACAAATTATGGATGACCTCTCCCGAAGCACACACCTGAAAGTCCAAGGACTTCTGGCAATCAAATACAAAACTTTCCAGGTGCCAATAAACTGTTTGTTATCTGGACTGTATTGCCTGAAAGATTCCTGGTACAAGTTAATTTGCACAAATGTGAAGAAATTGATTGCCATATAAACAGAACTTTGATAAGGCATCAAATAAAAGATCAGAGCAAGTGGAGCCAGAACAAAAGAAGCAGAAAGGATAGTAAACCGAATGCAAACACTAAGAGAGGCATTAGAGCTGAACAAAAGTTACAGAAATTGGCAGAAGGTAGAAAAGTAACATTCCACATGGATTGGTGCTAGGATCACGACTGTCCAATCATTTGTATTAATACTTTAGCCTCTGAAGTACAAACTAAAATGTGTGGATGACCAAATATTGGAACAATAGCATTGGGGAAGACTGGGACAACATTTCAAGAAAGCATGAGTCAATTTGAAGAATAGGAATGTAAATGGTGAACTAATTTCATGCAGCTAAGTGTAGGTTGGTGCATATAGATTTGTTTTTGATCTTTCATGGAATTTGGGCCTTAATGGCTATATCAACATTTATTGTCCACCCATAGTTGTTTTGACGAGGTGGTGGTGGGCTGTATGGTTAGATTACTGTAGTCCCTAGCGCATTGGCATGCCCAGAGCATGATTACGGATGGAGTTCCAGGATTTTGATTCAGCCACAGTGAAGAAACAGTGACATAGTTCCTTATCTGAATAGTATTTTGCTTTCCAAAAAAAATCCTGTAGACTGTGGTGCTCACTTACATCTGCTGCACGTGTCCTTCTGTTTGGTTGAGATCAGATGTTTGGTAGGTGCTGCTAACAAGACTTGAGGAATTTTGATGCATTTTGCTGAAGATACATACTATTTTCACTGTGTATTGGTGATAGAGAAATTGTGCATTGAAATTGAAGGATAGAGAATCAATCATTCTTTGTCCTGAATAATGTTGATTCATTGAGTACTGTTGAAACTGTATTCATTCAGGCAATTGGAGAGGACAATAATACACTCCTGTCTTGTGCTTTGTCGATTTTTTAAAAACTCATTCATTGGAGATAGGAATCCTGGCTTGGCCAGCATATTTTGCTTTCAGTAGACAGGCTTTGGAAAAATGGAGGTAACTTACTGTTGCAGATTTCCTAGCCTCTGGTGTGTTCTTCTGGTAGTAGGATTTTTATGGTTAATCTGTTTTTCAGCTTCTGGTCAGTTGGAACCCAAAAATATTGATATTGGGAGATTCAAAGAGAGATATGACATTGAAAGTCAAGGCAAGGTAGATTTTGTGGAGGCAGCCATTGGCACTTTTGTTGCACCCATGTAACATGTTTATTATCAGCCCAACCCTAAATGTTATCTGGAGCTTGCTGCATATGGATGTGATTGACTTGAGCTTTTGAGGAATAATGAATGGTGCTGAACATGATGCAATTGCCAGTGAATATCTTATAATGAAGGGAAGATCACTGATGAAGCAGATCTTGTAAAAACATCTGATAGTTGGTGCAGCCTGCTTGACAGGTCTGGCACTTCCCAGACCATATTTACCCCTCTTCAGGATGCCCAGCCATCGGTGGGGCTCACCCTGAAGTTGCAGCTTCATTGCTAACCACTGAGCAGTGGCAGTCCTCAGGCTGCTGAGCAGCAAGCACTTTGACTGGGCCAGCAGCACTTGAGGACAGGCACACATCTTAAAAGGAACTGCAGCACAGTGAGAGGTCATTCAGTTTGCCACTGCCTGAATTCCAGGCCTGGATTCCCCTCCACTGGCTGAAGGAGATTAACTCCCCTTTCCATCCCAGTGGCAAGACTCCAGTGACTATAAAAGACTGCATATAATCACAGGTACAAAGGGATTTTAAGATACAGAATCACAATCCACAACAAGTAGATTAACAAAACAAGAATTATGCAATCAAAATAAAGGGTTTAGTTTCTTGACCAATATGATTCAAGAGCACATCAGTCAAATTAAGTTTCTATTGAACTTAAGTTATACTACATTTGGGGTATTGAGCACAGTTCTGATCTCCACACCAGTTATGGAAAAAGATTTACAAGGGTAATTTCAGAAGTGAGAATGGCTGACCAGTATGGAGACCCTTACTAGAACAAAAAACTATTGAGAAATCATCTCACTGCACTTTTTAAAAAAAGTGAAGGTGATTCACAGTGTACATGTAATGGAATCTAAATCTTAGGATATAAACGAGTCATTAATAAGTCCAATGAATAATTTAAGAGAAAGATATTCTCTTAGAGTGGTGAGAAATTGAACGACCTATCAAAAATAGCATTGGTATAAACATGGCAGAGCACTAAGAAAAAGGGAGGAGAAAAGGAAAAAATTAAGTTGGTAAGAGAGAAACTTGATGATAGCCCAAGGTAACTAAGCTTAATATACACTTGTATGGACTGAAAATGAGTTCTACTGAGCTGGATGGTTCTGTGCCCTCAGATTGAATACAACCCAATTTGAAAAGGAAAGTTGCAAGGCATTTAGTTAGAGGAATCTAAATAAGTCTTCCAAAAATCTCTCATATTCATGATAGGCCAAATGTCGCCTATGATTTTGGATTACTTTACAATTCAACAAACACATAGGATTCCATAAAATGATGCTCCATATGACATAATATATTATTATTATTCGTTTTCAAACAACTTCTTTCGGATAGGTTGATCATAGGAAGTGGTCATTCTTCGCAATGCTAGTGTTTATTATTCAGCTCGAATCACCCACGGAGCAGTTAAGGATTGCTTTTGTACATTGCTGTGAATCTGGAGTCACATGTAGGGTGAACCAAGTAATGATAGCAAATTCCCTTCTCTAAAAGGACCAAGTGAGACAAATGTAGTTTCACAAAAATCAACAATAGTTTCTTGGTCATCATAAGGCTAGCTTTTGTTTTATTGAAATCAAATACTAATATTTGCACCAATATTCCCAAAACTATTACCTGAGTTTCTGAATTACTAATGCAGTGATATTACCATTATGCATTGCCATTCCAACATAAAGTGATCGATGGGGTGAAATTTTAATGGCAAAGATTTTATGTGCTCTTTTTCCACCCAAAAATATATCAGACAACTATGGCATGATGCTTCAAGGAATAACATGATATTAATTTAACAGTTTTCTGGTAACTGAATGCTTTCCACGTTTCATCTGTCTTAATTTTGAATTATTGTTCATGAGTCCCAGAACAACAGCAAGGATCAGCACTGATTGAAAATTTCAGCAGAAGCATGAAGTATGTAAAATGTAGAAAATACACTGCATTTAATATCTGAGAAATTTCAGCAAAAGTTCTATTTCTGGAAATTATCTTCATGCAAAATGCTAAGATAATTTACAATCTATTCCAAACAATTTTATGGAGAAAGGGAGATACAGAAATTGTGACAAATAGTTTAATTTGAAATGAATGCACATATACTTATGTTCAGTTCTCTGGCAACACATCTTCACTATATCGTAATTAAAGTACAGTTAAAACTTGGCACTTTTGCAAAAGGAAAATGCAACTGTTGTGTGTCTGGAATTGTCAGACTTGATTGCACCTGTCATCTGAATGTACAGACAAGGAAAACTGGGAGCACATGTATTTGAAATTAAATCACTTCAAAACATGAAGCATTGTACATAACCTCTTTATGATGCTCATTTATAGTTGCTTGCTTCACTGTTTATCATTAATCTCTATCATAACAGGACCTCCATGCAGAAAGCAATGCCAGGTTACTGTGAGGCAAAATGATATGAAGTGAGTTTACTTCAAAGCAGAAACTCTCAGTGCCAGTCAGAGCACCAAATGAAAAAATACTGAATGAAGGCTGAGGGGCTTCAAACAATAGAAGTGAAGGAGATAATATTAAATATAAAGAAGTTTCTCACTAAAATAAATAAAAATCCACAAACACTTTTAATTTTTTTGCTCCTTTGAAAATGAGAAAAAAGTCACACTGTAAAGCATCGTCAATATTTTTAAATCAACCTACCCAGATATATTGTGCCATATGTTTTGTTTCCATATCTGGGAAGCCGACGGAACAAGGTACTAACTCAGATGATTGGTCATCATTAGACTGAATGGCGGAGCAGGCTCGAAGGGCTAAATGGTCCATTCGAGCTCCTGTATTTCACGTATGTTACCCTGTTTCCATGCAAGTACACATCTACATTTCCATGCAAGCACGCTTCCATGCAAATACATATGTACATTTCCATGCACCTCTGGAACAGGTTGGACTTGAGCCCAGGTTTTCTGACTCAGCAGTAGAGATACTATTAATATGCCACGAGAGCCTGATGCGAAACCACGGTCCACTTGTTTTGTCACTTTACCAAGTTGCATTTTTCAGATGGACAATGGGCATCGCAGCAATGCAACAGCACTTGGACATGTTTTGGGCCTAACGTTTTTCCTTTCTTCTTGACAAGGACAAGTGTAATTTAACATATATTCTAAAAAAAAATTACAACCTTGTATTTCAATATAGTTACACACTTTCTGGGGCTTAATGAGATTTGGAAAAGTGATGGGATAAAGCAAGATTTATAAAATGTTTTTCATTGCATTGTGAACCTTAAAGGTCTTTACAGTAAAAAAAAATAAAATCTGAACTACAAATTAGTCACAAAATGCTGCATTAAAATTGATTCAGTAGCCTTGCACCAATAGTAATACAATAATAACCAGATTGTTTTATTTGCTATAATGCCGCATTTAAGTATGTTGCTGTGCAATCTTAGTGGAAATTATTACCACACTTCATTTCTACAAACAATTCTCAGCTGTCTTTAAACAATTCTTGATAAGCTTCATAATTACAAGCTTTTCATTACAATTATAGTTTGCAAAGGCAGTTCTTACCCCACTCCTCTCAGGTAGAGGTGGCAAATTGCTTATCGAAAGGCAAAGCAGTTCTGTATTAGTGTGGTACTCTGGGCTCTTCACTGTAATGAAAGAACAAAAAGACGTATTTTACTAAAAAAAATAGAAATATAGATTATAAGTTGTCTCTTGTTTAATTTTTACATTTTATTAGAGAATGTGGTTTGAAGGTCATTTACGAGTCTCAGCAATGCAGGTACTTCCTCTGATGCCTCAGGAGAGTTCATCCTTTTTAAAAATATTTATCTTTTCTTCCTTTTGCTCGATCACTAGAGGGCTCTGTGGCAATAAGCTGGCAGTGAACAACTTTAGTCATCAGAAAATGCCTCAGAGCACAAGAAATGAGAACTGATTGCCAGATGCTGCGACAAGATCTTGTGCTTTTCTGACAACAAATGACAGATCAAGCTTGCCAAAGTCAATGCCAAAACTGATATTACAGAATAAAAATTGAACTAGTATATTACCAAATTACAATCATTTCAGTTCAAAGACCATGCACATTTCCTGTGTTTTTAATCTTGATAAATCATACTTCAGCTTAGAAACATTGATGCCCAGTGTTATTCTACAATTGGACTGGCTGATCCTCTAATCTTAGCTGTTGTGGTAACTGCCCCCAAGCATATGTACTGTTTAACAGCAATGTCACAGGCCAAACACTCAATTAGTCATCTACAATTTCAAGTGAAAAATTGTTGAAAGGAGAAGGCCACATCATTTGGGGAACATTGTTAACTTTTTTTCTCACCTTGCACTTATAAAGAAGTTAATTTAGATTTAAACTCACCACCTTTTTCCACATCTCATTCTACAATATCTGTTTGCCTGTGAATAAGACACT
>NC_057727.1:50237439-50317630 GCF_004010195.1 Chiloscyllium plagiosum
CACATTGCCCAGGAAATGAATCTTTGATTTCTCATCTATCTGTCACTTAAATGTTTTGTCTTGGTGATATCAACCAAAAAAACATACCAGTTATTTTCATATCTACACGGATGACTTTCAGCTCCAACTCACCATCAACTCTTTTGGTCCCATAGCTGTTTTCAAATAATCAGACTGTTTTTTAGAAGCCCTATACTCAGTAGGTATAGAGAAAGTGCTTGTAGATGTTCTCTTGTCTACTTCAAAGTTGGCAAGACTGAAACTAATGTATTTGATTGTTTTCACAAATACCTTTTTCTAGTCACAAACTCTATCCCTTTCCCTGGAAATTAATTTGGCTAAACCTGACTGTTTTTAACTGTGACACAATATTTGATCCTGAAGTGAGTGTCTAACCACATATCCATACCATGATCAAGTCTGTGTAAACCCACTTTTGTAACATATCCTCAACTTTACCCATCCTGAAGCCCATCTGCTGCTGAAATCTTCACCATTGTGTATTCTTGTTTGGTGAGCCTTGCACATGTTATCCTCTGTGAAGTCAAGTAATCAAAAACTCTGGTGCTCACATCATTAATCACTAAGCACCGCTAACTAATCACCCAATACTTACTGACCTGCATTGCCTTCTGCTGATGCAAAATCTCTATTCTAAGGCATACAACTTAATTTCAAATTCTGTGATCTTGCCACTCCTTATGTTTGGTATTTTCAATCCTGAATTTCAGGGCCTCCTGAATTTTAATCACTTCAACTATGGTAAATGTTCCTTCAAAATGTCAAGGACTAAACTGTGGAATTTCCTGATTTAACATCTCTGCCTCTCTCTTCACCTTCAAATCACTACTTACCATCATCCTTTTTGATCAAGCTTCCTGTCTTCGACCTTATTAACTCATGTGGCTCAGTGTTACATTTCACATAATATGCAAGCATATAAGTCAGTATCAAGAGTAAGCAATTTGGCTCCTCCATCCAATATGATCATAGCTGATCTGATTGTAACCTCAAATTCACATTCCTGACTAACCTTGATAATCTTCCAACTCCTTGCTACATCATCTATCTAGCTCTGACTTCAAAATGTTCAAGAACTTTGCTTTTACTAACTTTTCAGGAAGAAAATTTCAAAGACAGAAGTGCCTCACTGAAAGAGAAAAAAAAAGCCTTATCTCTGTTTTAAATGGGCAACCCCTGAATTTTAAAGAGTAACCACCTAGTTCTATCTGCATGTGAGGAAACATCCCCTTTACAACTACGCTGTCAAGATCACTCATGATGTTATTTCAATTGTGTTGCACCTTACTCTTAACTCCAGTGGATGCAAACTTTGCCCATTCAACCTTTCCTCAGAATGCAACCCATCCATTACAGGCATTAACCTGATAAATTTTCTCTGAACTGCGACAATGCTTTTACATCAATCTTTAAGTAAGGTGACCAATATTGTGCGCAACACTCCTATTGCATTTTCACCAGTTTCCTGTATAAGTGAAGCATAGTCTCCTTAATTGTTGTGTTCAATTCCTCACATATCCTTTCTGAATTACTTGCTGTACCTGCATATTAACCTTTTGTGATTCATGCACAAGGACACTCAGATCCTTTTATATCTTAGAGCTTTGTTGGCTCTGACCATTTAGATAATATGCTTCTTTTTCATTCTTGCTTGCAAAATGGGCAATTTCACATTTCCCCACATTATACTCCATTTCTCACGTCTTTGCCCACTCACTTATCCCTATCAGTACTTTTTAATGACCAGTGTCTGTGAAGTGTTTTAGGACAATTTATCGTAAAAGTGCAACGTAAATACAAATTAATGTTGAATTAATTTGAAATAGATTTCTAACACCTATCAAACCAATCTTTCGTGCTGCATATAAGGCTGAACTAAAGGTTTAAAACAAAAAACCAAAACTGCATTTTTTTTGCATACAAATCTAAGGAAAATAAAACATTTACAATTTCTTCGAATTTGGAAAACTGAATAAAAAAACAGGAACAGGAATAGGCTATTCAGCCCCTCCAAACAATTATGCAATTAAATAATTAACAGCTCCATTATATCTAATATTTTCATTCTCCATCCTTATCTAATCCTTAACATTTTTAATAAAGAATAATTTATCGATTGAGTCGGTGCATCACATACTCCTCAATTTTGAATGCTGACAGTCAGTATTTCCCATTACAGTGTTGTTAGCACTATGTCAAAAAGGAATACTTCTTGTTGCTCTTCAAATCCTGCCTCTTAAAATTCCACAACACCTTTGTGTGGATAGATAAAATATGAGTTCTGTGCAAGCTTGTCATCACCACCTAGTGGCAGACTGATAAGAAATTGATTAATTTTTATATTAGTGCAAGGTTATCATTTTATGTTCTTCCATCATCTCAGCAATCTACCAACATAAGACATTTTTCAAGATAATGAGACAATTATTTTAATTTCCAGAAATATAAATAATTTATTCAATTGTTTCCTTTGTGCAACCTTATCCTTGAATGAATATTTTAATTAGTAAATTCAAAAATTGAGAGTATTTTCAGATTTAAAAATTTTCAGTTCTGTGTGTCTTATCTGCTTTAAATGGCTTTGAGAATAATAATGGCTACATAGAGTGATAACTAAACATAATTTAAAGAAATAACATTGTAGAAATCAGATGCTCCCTGCACCACATTGTTATAGGATTGACCTTGCTGTGTAACAAACAGAATTAGAATGAATAATGCCTGATTAAAAACATACCTTGTCGGTATACTATATAATAGCTTGTAATGTCTCGTATCTAATGTCTAATATGGCCTGTAGTGCTCAAGAGGGCATTAAAAATATTAATTGCAATGGTCTTCAAATAAGTACAGAACTTAATCTTATGCTTTTCAACCCTGACTTTCATTAATTCGTACATTAATGAAAATAACTGTCGGATGAATCAGTAATGGCATCTTTGGTTCAAGTCAGAAGTCTTTGGGTTCAATCCCCAATTCACAGCTGACTTATTCTGCTGTAGAACTGAAGTTATTTTTCCAACAACTATTTGCAGGTTAGTTATGTGCCATGATCAATTAAGTGAGGTATTACTAATGTATTCTGTTTCTCTGTGGTCATTATAGGACACTGGTGTCACAGCATGTTGGGCTTTATGCTCAATCTTGACGAGATTGAGCAGAAGGCTTCAGGGCCAACGTGAACTCAATGCTTGAAGAAACCCTACTTTTATGGCTTGTCGTTCAGATAGAATCATAGAGTCATAGAGATGTACAGCATGGAAACAGACCCTTCGGTCCAACCCGTCCATGCCAACCAGATATCCCAACCCAATCTAGGCCCACTGCCAGTACCCAGCCGATATCTCTCCAAACACTTCCTATTCATATACGCATCCAAATGTCTTTTAAATGTTGCAATTGTACCAGCCTCCACCACTTCCTCTGGCAGCTCATTCCAAACACGTACCACCCTCTCTGTGAAAAGGTTGCCCCTTCGGTCTCTTTTATATCTTTCCCCTCTCACCCTAAACCTATGCCCTCTAGTTCTGGACTCCCCAACCCCAGGGAAAAGACTTTGTCTATTTATCCTATCCATATCCCACATAATTTTGTAAACCTCTAAAAGGTCACCCCTCAGCCTCCGACACTCCAGGGAAAACAGCCCCAGCCTGTTCAGCCTCTCCTTATAGCTCATATCCTCCAACCCTGGCAACATCCTTGTAAATCTTTTCTGAACCCTTTCAAGTTTCACAACATCTTTCCAACAGGAAAGAGACCAGAATTGCACACAATATTCCAACAGTGGCCTAACTAATGTCCTTACAGTCGCAACATGACCTCCCAACTCCTATACTCAATACTATGACCAATAAAAGAAAGCATACCAAATGCCTTCTTCACTATCCTATCTACCTGCTACTCCACTTTCAAGGAGCTATAAACCTGCACTCCAAGGTCTCTTTGCTCAGCAACACTCCCTCAGACCTTGCCATTAAGTGTATAAGGCCTACTAAGATTTGCTTTCCCGAAATGCAGCACCTCACATTTATCTGAATTAAACTCCATTTGCCACTTCTCAGCCCATTGGCCCATCTGGGCCAGATCCTGTTGTAATCTGAGGTAACCTTCTTCGCTGTTCACTACACCTCCAATTTTGGTGTCATCTGCAAACTTACTAACTGTATCTCTTATGCTCACATCAAAATCATTTCTGGCCATGAGGAACCACCATTGCCACTGCAGCAGTTGCCCAAAACATCCCTCCTCCACCTTGCCGACATCGCCTCCACCAACGTAGCAGTCATTGCCGAGTTTACGTGCTCACCACTCAGCTAACTGCCTCCTCAGTGGTGCTTCCAGTCTCCCGTCCTGGGCTCACAAGCCATCTTCATTCGCACGTAAAGCATGGACAAGTCCTACTGTATTCAGCATTAGGTCAAATTCTTGACCGGACCCAGTTTAAAATTATCAATATATATACCCCACGAATAACCAGCAATATCCCCAACAAAATAATTTACAGTTGCCACTGTATCAGTAAATATGACAACATATGACACCTGCTTATTTGAGGAAATTTGAAAATAATTCTCAGAAACCCACAGGGAATCTCCAACCCTTTATAAAACCCTTGCAGTCCAGCAGTATTTATATTTGGTCTCAGGCCTACAGTCACAGCGACAACTTGGTCCGTTTTACTCTCAGACAGTGCTCCTATCTTTGCATTCATCTTAGAGTCACAGAGATCAACAGCAGAAAAATGCCCTTCAGCCCATTGTGTCCATGCTGGTCAAAAACATCCACCTTGCTCTTTAAATCCCATCTTCCAGCACTTGGCCCACAGCCATGTATGCCTTGGCATTGCAAGAACACAACAAGATATTTCTTGTTGTGGGTTTTTGCCTCCATCACCCTTATAGGCCGTGTGTTCCAGATTCCCACTGCCCTCAGGTGAAAATGATTTGCTTTGCATCTCTTCTAATCCTCTGGCCTTTGTCTGAAGGCTATGCTCCTGGTTCTTGATCCCTCTATCGAGGGAAAAAGCTTCTTTGTGTCTACCCTATCTATGCCTTATAATTTTATACATCTCAATCATGTCCCATCTCAATCTCTTCTCCTCTAAGAAAAACAAACCCATTCTGACTTTCTGTACCAATGCCAGCAATTTCCATGTCCTATTGTGACAATGGATATATTTAATCCTCATACTTTGCTCTCTCGCCTGGGGAGCAGATCCTTGTGCCTTCCAAATTGTTCCTTCTTGTCTCTGGCTACATGTCTTCCTTTCACTTTCCCACCTTCTATTCTCAGGTTGACAGGGACAACAGAAAAAAGCAAGGCATGAAATTCATAATCTCTTCCCAGTGGTTCCCTTTGTGTGAGCAATGTCCATTTTTATTTGGCCAAATCATCTGCTTAGTTTTTTTTTACGGAAGAAATTACAAATGTCTTGGTGATCATTTCTTCATATTTTGGGAGGCTTGCACAAAACTAAATAGCTCCTTGGTGGGTTTTGCATTAAATTCAGATCTTTCTTCTTCAGAATGTTCCCCATGTGGTCTATTTTTAAAGTTGCAGCCTTTTCAGTTGGTATATCCTTTATTTTCAATTTCTCATTGGATTTGTTTTTTTGTTTCTTTTTCCTTCCGAAGTGCTCTAACTGTTTTTCTTCAAATTCAAGTTTATTTCCATTTTCAATTTCAAGCTGCTTCATTAGCAATTGAATTCTCACTAATTCAATTGACTCAAAATTTGATTTCAATTACATCTACTTCCTCTCTAACGTTAATTTCTCAGACAATTTGAATCCCCATTGCATTTTTTTTGCAGATCATTAAAAGATAAATTTACCACCACCAAAACGGTCTTAGCAACTGATCAAATTCTTTGTGATACAATAATGAACAAAAAGCCTTACATTGATAATGTACAAACATTTCCTATTATCCTATCCCACTTATTTGCCTTCCACTTTCAAATCAACAGTGTCATCATTGGATATCCCACTTTTATGCAGTGACTGAAACTGGGGCCCCAATCTATGTCACATGTCAAAATAACTTTATTTTTTTTCCAGTTGTCAAGTTGATCTTTGTTTGCTTCATCTATATCAGGTCGTAAACAAAACGATCAACAAGATTCCTTAATAAACAAAATTACATGTTTGTTTACGGCAAAACTTAAAAATACAATCATTGATTATCATACACAGTCAGTAATATAGAAGTACAGATATTTCATCCCTTAATTATCCCCAAAGCACAATGAACATGTTTAAATCATAAGCTCTTTCTTCAGGAAAAGAGAAGAAAGTCAAACTCTAAAAGGCATTCTTTCTGAAAAAATAACACTTTGGCCAATGGGTTATTCTTGAAGGCAAAAAAAAAAATGTTGAATGTTCCAGGGTCTACTACTCTGATGTTTTGACACATGATGGGCAAATAATTCACATATGATTGTTTTTCAAGTATTCAGACACATCTTGTTCAGGGAATACAATGCTGAGGTGTTCTTTTAGTCATTCTTTCAAAAGAACAAGTAGGTTTCAACTTGAACTGATGTAGGGGGTTCTCCTTTTAAAAATGGGACAGATCAGCTGGCCAGCCTATTTGTAGCGAACTTTCCACCTCTTAATTTACCCATGGCAGATTTCCTCCAACTGAACCAAATAAAACAAGAACTCTCCAAATTGCTCACTGTTAAATACACTTCAGCAGGATTGACTGCAATTTAAGCAGTTAATGAGTCTCATGATTTCTGGATGCCTTGATTAAAATTTGCCATTGTCCACAGTGAACTTTCAATGATCCCTTTTAAAGAAATTATAAAACTTGAAATAAACACCATTTGCCATAAGTTTCAAATGTTTCAAAGTCCTCTCAACAACATTAAATATATTAAGTGTCTTTAAACAATTGAGTTAAGTCTTACAATTAAAGTTAAATTGAAAATTCCAGATTTTACACTGACATGACACCTGCATCAATGAAATAATGAGTGATTCTTTCATGGTCAGAGGGGGCTGTTTTTCACATGAGATATGGAACCATTTTGTAATTTGTTCAACAAGTTTTAGTACACACTATTTGAAGTGAGGAGAGCTTCCCATAGCAACATGTCACGAAAGGTTGAGGTTTTCATGAGTAAAAAGATTTCCAGCTCTTGAGTTTAGCCATGTGATTCTCAATCTCCTGCTATGTACACACATTTAAAAATATCTCAAATTATCCTTTCAACTTCCTGAGATAATTTGCTATTATGGTACTGACACCTTAATGTTGTGGGAGAAAAGTATTCTTGTCCTTTTGCTCAAAACGTGATATGTTTACTGACCTAGTAGAGTTCTTTCCAGACAGGCAGTGTGTGATTTGCGATTGACAGTGTAATACTGGTTTTGCTATCGATTTTTCATAATCAAAAGTAATCAGTCTCAGATGAGTGAGCTGGAGCAACTGAAGTTTTTCTGGGTTTTGTTTGTGGATGGTTGACAGTTGTTTGATACGCTTAACATTTTTGATAATTATGGTGCTGAGACTGTCAACCTGATGTAGAAGACAATTGAGCATCACAGCAGAAAAAATGTGTTGGGTCAAATCTTCTCATATTGGTGCACTTAGCGATGAATGCCATAAATTACATAAAATGCACTCAGATCTTCCAGTGGCAAGTTGCCAAGAAATGTTGCTGTAACACAGAATTGAACATACCACAGCAAGAATAACGTTTAATTGGAAACTCATCAATAAAAGGATTTTTTTGGTTCTTTTCCACAAAGTGCCTGAATTTTTCTTTATATGGGTTTAACTAAAACAATATTTCACAAGAAAGACTACATTAAAGCAGAACTAAAATCCATAGGTTTAGATTGAACAAAATAATGTGGGTCAAATAGTTATTAAAATGAGGACTTCTGATGAAGAAGTGAAACGTTAGCTTGCTCTCTCTCCATGGATGCTGTCTGATTTGATGTAGACTATAATTTTCATTAAACTGCTTCCATTTTTGTAATTAATGGAAAAAAATATAAAACTTCAGCTTTAGATGCTAAAACATTTGCATTTCAACAATCTGGCTTTATTTTTATTGAATAACTGCACCAATCATTTGAGCTTTCAAGCCTATTGAAACCCTACTTTAAACAGACAGCAAGTTTATGTGGAAATAAGAAAATCACAGAATTAACTTTGATTTGAAAGCTAAAACGGTTGAAAATGCACACCTGTTCATGAAATGTACTCTCCTTACTCGCTCATATACTATGGTGATTTATTTTTACTCTGAACAACCCAATCTCATTCCCCGAGCTTCAGCTGTTCCCCTGACATTTTTCTTTAAACTCAGTTTTGAGGTTAAACTCAAATTAAACTAAGATAGTCAACCCAAAAGTCTTAGGCCCGGACTATTCTATATATTATTCATCCAAAAGTAAAGGCAGAACTAATGAGGGTTGTAGATGCTAATATACCCGAACCAAAAACATTCAGTGATTGGGGAACCCTGATTGTACCGTTTTAAAACATGATGGGATAATCTGAATTTGCAGTGATTCAAAGTTATCATTAATTCAGTTACATGTGGAGTTAAATATCCACAGCTCTTGAATGAAGACTTATTCAGTGGCCTGACAGGGAGGCAAAAATTCAGGCCTGACAGGGAGGCAAAAATTCAGGCCTGACAGGGAGGCAAAAAGCCTTCCTGAAGATGGGAATGGCTGCTGAATTCCACCACCTGACTACAGTGACGACAATCACTACAAAATGCTCACCTTTGAGATCATGTCAGCCCCAACATTATTTCAGAGGTCTACGGACCAAATCTACTTGTACAAATATTATGTTTGGAACAATGTAAATAGTGCTGTTGTTTATTTAAGGGAAAGTTTGAAAGTAAAAGTGGAGTAATGTTATATATGAGGCAATGTATCTTGTGAGCACTGCTGAGCCATCAGTCAGGTTGCATGCTTGTTCAGACTTAGTTTGAATTTTACAGAGTGTAACACTAGAACAGAATAATCATTTATTGTCACTCATATTTTTTTCCAAAGAAAGTACAGTGAAAAGTATTTAAGTTGCCATATCTTGACGCCTACCTTCGTAACAGAAGATAAAATAAGAAACAGTTTTTAACAATTAAGACAAAGTCCATTCTCGTTCAATTTGCAACTCCCAGGTTTGGGAAAAGACAGTACCGCTGCAAGACCGCCATGCTGGGCTGCCGGAATACTGAGATGGAAGCTGTTGTTGAAGCAGGCTATCCATGCTGGGCCACTGAAATCCTGGGCAGAAAGACGCCACAGAAGCCACCCAAAGGACCAATCTCATCGCCAATCCTGGGAAGGAAGACATTGGAAAAGCCACCCAATGGATTCCTGGTTTGCCAAATATCGGGCTGAAACCAGCTGAAGGTCAAAACTGCCACTGGTTATGCAATGAAGACCTTCCTTTTTGGGTTACAGCAAACATCAAGTTCATATCTTCTTTAGTTCTGACTGGAGCCTAGTAACTGCCTTGTACAGAATACATTGAGCAAAATTTAGGCCATCTGCTCAAATAGTGCCCTGTGTGGCTTGGTCTCAAACCTTACTTTATAATGCCCTGGGATGTTTTATTATGTAAAACACAAAAATAAATACAAGATAATTCCCCTTCAATACAGAAGGAGCATTGAAGAAAAGCAGTCTGATTTTTGTTTTAATGACATTAGTTGAAGCCCATCCATAAATGCTGAAAAAGTGTGGAATATGAACAAAAATCTGAGAAAACCTTTCCAATTTTTTAAAAATGTGGATTTTCATTGTATTTTATGTTATTTAATTAAGTACTCTTGCAATAAAGAACTTCTCATTCAACTATATTACATAATGGCTGTATACATGCAAAATGATAACTTAAAAGTACCTAATTAAATTCACATCAAGCATCTTCATGTTTATTTTAATTCACCAGCAGCGACTCCCAGTTTTAAACCAAGTACAAGGTTACTGTGTTTTTTTACTTATAAGCAAAAAACAGTTCTTTCCCTGGAGATAAGCTTGCAGTGTTGATCTCACTTAGCCCCAGTTGTCTTATGGAACCTTGTCCAAAATCCACCTAAACCTTAAAAACATTTTCTGAATTAATCAATTTTTGCCCAGCAAAAACAAGCCTCACCTGACAAGCACACAGACATATTTCCTACTGTTATCAATA
Organism: Chiloscyllium plagiosum; assembly: GCF_004010195.1. Lineage (NCBI taxonomy): Eukaryota > Metazoa > Chordata > Chondrichthyes > Orectolobiformes > Hemiscylliidae > Chiloscyllium > Chiloscyllium plagiosum. The sequence continues at coordinate 50,247,630 of NC_057727.1, forward strand.
GATAACATATGTGGTTGGAATACTGATGTAATTTTACTTTGCTAAAATGTCTGCTCTCAGGTCAATTGCTGCAAATATTTTGTATGAGCCAGAACTGCTAACTTAACACAGATTTAGAATTAAACCAAATGTTTTTGGCTTATACTGTACAGCTTGATTAGTAACTGAATTTGCTGAGCAACTCCAATTTGTCAATGAACAGAATGAAATTGCTTTTTGAATAGACACACATTTCACTCTTTACCAGGATTCATTATTCTCTAACCTACATTTCTCGACATGTCATTTCTCCTTGCAACATAGAGGCTTATATTATTTTGGGAGGTCTGTTAGCTAGATGATGAGAGTGTGGTGCAGGGTAAAGTCACGAATTAGGTTCAATCTCTGTATTAACTATAGCAGCTCATGGGGGCTACATCCTCACTTTGGTCATTCTTGTGGTTCTGCTCAAATACTATGTGACCAGCTGTCTTTCTTGAAAAGAGAGCGATGTCTATGGCCCTTTTGGACAATGGCACCTTCCTTACCATTACTTTGGAAACACAGCATATCACCCACTTTGTTTAACAATGCAATGTTGACAGAAAACTCAAATGTAAAGATAATGATGGCAAATCGTTTCCACACTAGAAGTAATCCAATCTTACAAAAGCCAAGAAAACTCATTGCTTCACCCTGAGAACTGAACTTTAATGCCAAGAAATGGCCGTGTTTTTATAAATGCCCACTGTAGGCAACACAAACCTGTTATAAAATTAAAGGGTTTCTGCTAACAATCAAGAAGTGGTTAGGTTGTGGAAATCAAAATAAAATTCTGTCTATTGTTCAGTATGAAAATATAAAACATATTGCATCAAAGAAATTGTTGGTCTTTTCAAATGTAGTAAGTCCCCTAATTTAGTACAGTTCTTGATAAAAGTGAGCTGTCTACTCTTTCAAAGAGTGAAAGAATGTCAATAATACAACTTCATCTGCACACAGGTCAATATATATTTATACTGTGTTCATTACTTTGCACAAGTTGAAGAATATTTTCTATTTCATTGTAGTGACATGTGTCAGAGATAGCAAATCAAAAATATTGATTATGAAATAACTGTCAATAAAGGGGTTAAAAAGGTGAAAATATTTATAGCTTTTGATATTATAGTCTCTGAAAGTTTGACATTGAAAGTTTCATGTGATACAGTCTGATAATTCATTTTTTTAAAGAAACATTACAATCATAGATTTTGGGAAACAATTGGTTCCCATTCTAAACTTATTTTTGGGAAATCAGTTTCCAATGGAAATTGGAAGGGCTAAACTCAATCTCAGCAGAACCCACTGAGTGCACATGATGCTAAAAATACTTGAGGAATTAGGCCCCCAGACATGTCAATTATTACATTGGGATTCAAAGCGTGCATCAATTAGGGGTGTAAATTAGCCTTTACCTTCAAGCAGGTACTTTCAACACAAGGCCGATTTTGCACAAGATCCTGGTTGTAACTCAATTCTTCTGCTTGCGTTTTTCTCAACTTTAAAGTTTTTTTTAAGTTAAATTAAGTTCAAGATAATGACTAAACCAATGCCCATTGTTTTTTGTACACTGAGGATTATTTTTCACATTTGCCCTGATGCCTTTCTGATGAGGAGACAATGGCAGTATTATGTGGATAACAAGCCAATTGGTCAACTGATAGTCCTTGAGGGAATAGATAACAAAGGTTTTGGGGAAGGTGTGCTCGCAGAAAGTGGATCTCATTTATTGCTTTCTTTCCCGAATGCATGCAAAATCCAACTAATATTGCTGTACCTCATTCAGCTAACTGTCTTCAATAAACATGAAAACATCGAGGACAATTATAATTTGCAATGATATGTATTGAAGTAGCATTGCCATCTTGTTGAAAATCAAAAGAGTTTTGTTTTTCCTTTCTCCACAGGTAATGAGCGGAGATAAATTTGTCACTATTTCCATGTTACGAAATGCTTTAGCAGCACACACCAAACTATGAATGATCACATTCAAGTTCTGTGTAAGGAAGTTTGTCCTCTTTACAACAGCACAGGCAAGTTTTCTTACAATTGATCTGATTTGACTGTTTTCTTGAGGCAATTACAATTAATTGAGAAATGTTATGTGAAATGATATTTTATATAAATGAAATCAAAAGATTACTAAAATAAGTAGCATTTTGGTTTTGAATGACACTTCTGGATACGATAGGCCAAACCGTAATCAACAGAATGACAATTGTTACAATTCAAAAATCCCGTCATAACTGAATAATGTATCTGACAACAAAACTAGGGGCAAAGTGTTTACATTTTGTTACTTTAAGAATAATTGAAGTGTCACTCATCCACCTCTCATTTTTTAGACATCTTGATGAGCACAAACTAGACATCGTAAATTCTTTTTTAAAGTCATCTGAATATTATCTAATCCTATTTTACATAACACCCTTTTAAAACATCCTATCATCATACACACCACTGAAATATATTGCATTACTCTACCAAAATAACCAAATTTGAGAAGTGATCCAATCTTTTTGTGCTTTCTACTTAAGTACAATTTTGCATACATCTGAGTCTAGGTAATGCACCCTCTCCAACAGAGGTCTCCAGGTCGTGACGAGGGGCACCTTACACAAGGACATGGAGGCTCACTGGTAAATTATCACTGCCAGCCACGATGAGATCAAGTAGCTCACTGCAGACAAATAAAAAACAGACAACTTCTGCTCAGAATGGGTGTGGCATGGTGCCACTTGACTAATCCTGGGATCTTCTATTGCTTGCATTTGTTGCTGAACTAACACTGCTTTGTGCTTTTTAAACCACCTTGCTGCACAGACCAATTTGGTCTCCAAAAGGATGCTTGAAGCATTTTGCGACACATTGTTTACACAGGATGCATAAGCTGTAAGAAAGTTTATCTTGTGAAAATCATGTTCTGTTGCCTGTAACGTGTGACGTCAAAACTACAGAGATAAGACTGCTGATTGTGTGAGGCAGCTTTATTGACCACAAAGTAATAAATAAAAAGGGATAAATATGTATACATTGCACACTCAGGATTGGGAATACCAAGGGAATTGTGCTCAGGAGGGAATTGTACTAAATGAGTCAACATTTAAAGAGATTATAGTCAATTATGGTTAGTGTTTAATCATGTTAACATTCCATTTTGAAACAATGGGGACGACAAAGGGATAACAGGGTCATTAGTACCATTAAACTGCTATGTCAGCATTATAAACTAGGGACAAACATTCGTTTGAACTCGAGTTACTCAAGTAAACTCCAACCCTCATTACCAACTAAACTTGAGGTTTTTTTTACCAAGGAATTATGTGGACCTTTCTTGAAATGTAATCTTTGGATACCCAGGACTGCAAGGACAGGAGAACAGCTTGAATTAATGAAGGGAACTTATGAGGAAGATGTGTGTGGTCATGTCTAAAGAACCTCATTAGGTATACAAGTGTCAATCGCATGGACAGAGTCAAGCCAACTTGGACCAGCGAACTATTATGTGCTTTCAGTATCAATCAGCAAGTAGAAATGGAATGGGTACAATGAAAATGTCATGTTCAAAACAGGATAAAATAGAACAGACAAACACATCTTTGGTGTGGAGAGTAGGAATGACAAAGCGGAGCAGCAACAATGAGGTCCACAAATAGCAAACTCCACAGCCAAGGTTTACAAGGAATATAAAGCCTGTTGTGAACAGTAAACTACTTCCTACTTTGGTAATTTTTCTACAATTTTATACCAAATAAGTGCTCCCAAAGTGCTACAAATTGATCTGTCTCTCTGTTGACTAGCAGGCTAGGCTAGGATTTCTGTCTGTCTCCTATTTCCTGCCTGTCATCTTCAAGACACAAATCAAAATAATGATGGAACAGCCTGCACTTGCCTGGTATGATGCAGCTCCAACAACACTGAAGAAGCTTGACACTATCTAGGTCAAAATACACCACTTAAGTGGCAGCCATGCACCAGTTTCCACACTCACTCTCTTTACCATGGACACCAGTGGCAGTATATTGTACCAGTTATGTGATGCACTGCAGCAAGTTACCATGGTGCCTTCAATATATTTCAATATCATACCATCTATCTGCAAGAAAGACAAGGGCAACAGATGCACGAGAACACCACCACCTGCAAGTTCCCCTCCAAACCAGACACCATCCTGACTTGTAACTACATCACTCATCTGTGGGGTGGCACGGTGGCTCAGTGGTTAGCACTACAGCCTCACAGTACCAGGAACCTGGGTTTGGTTTCAGCCTTGGGCAACTGTCTGTGTGGAGTTTGTACATTCACCCTGTGTCTGCCTGGGTTTCCTCCGGGTGCTCCGTTTCCTCCCACAGTCCAAAGATGTTCAGGTTAAGTGAATTGGCTATGCTAAATTGCCCATAGTTTATGTGCATTAGTCAGGGAAAATGTAGAGAAATAAGGGAATAGATCTGGCTGGGTTACTCTTCGGAGGATCAATGTGGATTTGTTGGGCCATCGGGCCTGTTTCCACACTGTAGGGAATCTAAGTCCTGGGTCAAAAACCTGGAATGCTGTTCCTAAAAAGTAGTATATGATATCATCTGTTTGGATGGAACACAATGCAATATGACCACAAACTCCTTCAAAACCCATTACCCGATATTACATCAATCAGCAGAAAGCACGGGAGAGAAGCAGGCTGCAATTGGAAGAACAGCGTTTTTGTTTTTACTTTAAAGAGAGCAGTGATGGTTATTAAGGATGTTGTTGAGTTATCCATGTTATACTTCATTCGCCATGCACTTACCCACTCACTCAATTTGCCCAATTCACACCAAAACACGTCTCCATCCTTTTCACAGCTCACCCTCCCACACAGCTTTGAATCATCTGCAAACTTGGTGATATTACATTTAGTTCCCTCATCTAAATAATTCATGTGCATCATAAATAGCTTGGTTCCAAAGCATTGGTCACTGGCTGCCACTCTGAAATGACCCATTTATTCCAACTTATTGCTTCCTGATTGCAAAACATTTCTCTATCCATGTCCATATACTACCACCATGCACAAACCCTAATCCTATGCACTCAAAGTTTATATCAAAATATAGAATAGAATCAAAGTATCCAGACAGTGCAGAAACAGGCCATTCAACCCAACACATCCACACTGAAGATTAACCCACCCAGACCCATTCCCCTACCCCATACTCCACATTTACCCCTGACTAATGCACCTAACCTCCATATTCCTGAACACTATGGGCAATTTAGCATGGCCAATTTACCTAATCAACACATTTTTAGATTGTGGGAGGACACCAGAGCACCTGAAGCAAATCCACGCAGACAAAGGGAGAATGTGCAAAGTCCAACCGAGCCTGGAACCGAACCCGGGTTCCTGGCACTATGTAGCAGCAGTACGAACCACAGAGCCACTGTGCCGCCCACCTTGCTGCCCACGATTATATGCTAATCTCTTACATGGGACTTTATCAAACGACTTCTGAATGTATAAGTATCCATCATCCACTGATTCCACCCAAATTCTCCAACTTCGATGCTCAAAAAAATTCCAATAGGTTTGTCAAGCATGACTTCCCTTTCATAAATCCATGCTAACTCTGTCCAATCCTGTCACTGTTTTCCAAGTGGTCAGCTATGAAATAATTTACAATGGACTGTGAATTTTTCCTACTTCCAATATCGGGTTAACAAGTGTATGTAGAGAGTCTGTTTCCTCTCTCCTTTCTTAATTAAATAGTGAGGTTACATTGGTTACTCTCCAGGCCAGAGGAACTGTTTCAGAGTCAATGGAATCTTGAACATGACCATCAATTCATATACTGCTTCCAGGGCCACTTCCTTAAGTACTCTGGGATTTAGACGATCAGATCCGAGCATTAAAGGCCTATCACTTTCCCCAATACCATTCCCCTACTTATTTCTTTCAGTTTCTCTCTCTCACTTGGTAATATGCTCTCCGGGACAATGCTGTCACTTTAACAATGTTATTTTGTCCTTGGGTGTTTTTTTAAGAGAGATCATAAAGGCAGAGATATCGAGGCATCTAGGAAGAGCCTAGTTTAACAATGGCAGGGGAATGGTCAGTTCTCCCAGTTCAGGTTTTCTTCTAGTTTGGTTTAGCTGTGGCACTCACAAGATGCTGGAATCCAGGAAGGTTGTAAGCTTCAGCAAATGATTCCTGACTGACTCTCACTCTGAAATTTCTTTGGATGTTGTTCCCTCCTGCCTGTAAGAATCTATTTCAATTTAACTTTTTGCCAAGGCATGTTTTTATGAGATTTATTGGTTTGGAACAGTTCCTTTGTTAAGTTGTTGTATTGGGTCAGTTAAGCTTTCCATTAGTTAAGTTATTCCAAATTCTGTTTTCTTTTGTTTGTGTGTAAAGAGATTGTTTTTCTTCAAGCAGAGTGGTTTGACCAGCTGCATCATACCTTGTATATCCACTTTGCATTTGCCTTTAAATTAAGAAAAAGTTAGAGTCTTGCCTACCTTCTTAAAATATTTGGAGGGGATCTTGCCTGGTCTGTAAAACTCTCCAATATTTTTGGTTATTTGTGTCTCCATTCTTAAGGCAACCAAAATATATAATTGATTGGTCTGCTCCTACGTCTTGTGGTCTTTTGGTTAACATGAGTTAGTCAGAAAGAAGAAGTAACCCCCAAAAATCAAAGAGTAGCTTCCAAGAAAATATCAAGAGGGGTCTTGGAAAGATAATATATTTTGACTCTTGATGTAAAGTCAGTATGGCCTGTATCTTGAAGGTGAACTTGCAAGTTCCTGTGTTCCTGTGTCTGCTGCTCTTGTCCTTTTAGGTAGGGGAGACGAGAGCTTTGGAATGCTTTGTGGGAGAAGATTAGGTGAAATAAGTGCAGGACATCTTGTAGATAGCCTTCATGCTGCTGCCACATCTGTGTTGGTGTAGGAGTGAATGTTTAAGATAGATGGAGTGTCAATCGAGCAGGCTGCTTTTGCATGGATAGCAGCAAGTCTCTTCTGTGTTATTCCACCTGCTTTGTTCCTTGTAGTTGGTGGACAGGATATTGGGGATCAGGAGGTGAGTTACCAGTAGCACAACTCTCAGACTCAAATCTGATCTTGAACCTAGAACAATATAACGCAGAACAGGCCCTTCGGCCCTCAATGTTGTGCCGACCTGTGAACTATTCTAAGCTATCCCTACACTATCCCATCATCATCCATGTGCTTATCCTTTGAGTCAATGTATTTATATGGTTGGTCAAATTAAATTTATGGTCTAGTAACCCCCAACCCAGGATAGTGATTGCAGAAAGTCAATCTTGTTCATGTTGTTGATTTGAAAAGAAAATGTTTATAGTGTTTAGTTATCAGTAGATGGGAATTGCCTGGCACTTGTATGGTATGAACAAAGTCTGAATATTGTCTTTGTCTTGCTGTATGTGAGCACAACCTGCTTCAGTGTATGAGGAAATGTGAATGACATTGAATGAACAACGTCCCTGAAGAATGGCAATGGCTCAAGAAGTTTGTCAATGTTTCTGCTAATTCTTTTGTATTATTTGGGCTCCCTGATTATTGAGATTGTAGAGCTTTCTCCCTCAGTTAGTGGCTTCATTGTCGATCATTGTTCAGGACTTGACATGACAACATTGTAGAATTTAACCAAACATGTTTGGTTGAGGGATACAGAATGTTGCAACTACAGATCTGCAAATGCATGTCACGTGTTGTAGCTTCATCACATTGGTTCTGAGGTATGGCTAGTACTGCAAAACTACTCAAAATCTACACAAATCTCACCTTCCAGCATTTATCCCACAGCCTTGAATGTTATGTCCAAGTAATATTTAACAGTAATGAGGTTTTATGCCTCAACTACCTTCCCAGGCAGTGCATTCCAGATTCTGATCACCCTCTAAGTGAAAATATTTTTCTTCCAATTGCCTCTAAATCTCCGACCTTTCACCTTAAAAATATGCCTCCTTGATATTGATCCTTCAACTCCTTACGTGCTTGAGCTCTGATCCCTATTGAAACAGGGTTTGATAAGAATGATGGAGTGAAGGATATGCTGGATACTATGGTTTGAGATTTTATTGAATCAATTTGTTTTGTTGAAGGCCCATACTGTCTCACAGGTGCCTCGTGCTGAGCTGCTACATCTATGTAGCACATCAGTAGCACCACAAACTGTAACAAAGGGTGCCCTGATGTGTGAAGACATTTTGTTTCAGAAGGATTATGGAATGGCCTGACCAACAGATGTGTGGCAGGTAGGTTGAGAAGGATGAGATTAAGCAGGTTTTTCCCTTATTGGTGCCCTTTGTAACACATCGGCCTTCCAGTCTGGCAAACATTTCCTTCAGGATCCGATCAGCTCAGTCAATAGTGGTGCTGTCAAACCATTCTTAGTGATGGTTATTGAAGTTACCAACCCAATATTCATTCTTTGCACTTAGTACTTCTTCTTCCAATAGTGTTGAACATGGAAGAGTGGTGATTCATAAGCGACGGAGGGAAGTAAGCAATGATCTACAAAAATAAAAGCACTTGCCCATGTTTGACCTGCTACCATCCAAACTCATGGCAGAGTCAGAGTCAATATTGAGGAGTCCCAGAGCTATTTCCTCTTGACTGCTTATTATTGCTACCACGTCTGGTTCATCTGCACTATTGGTTACACAGGACAGACTCAAGAATGGCAATGCAAGAGACTGAGGTGAGGCAGTAAAGTATAATTTGGTTAGTACAGCATTAAATTATTCTTAGACTATTGCATCAGCTCTCCCAAATTGTAACAAATCTCCCAAATATTAATTAGGAATTCTCTGGATCAACTGTGCAGGTTGTGCATTCTGTCATTTCCTGCCCCCAAGGTCAATGGCAGGGTCAATCCAGTTTTATTATTATTCAACTATGCTGACATGATTTGATGATACCGATTATCCTTTGAAACAGAAAAACAAGCAAATTAAGAATCAATGACATCATGAGTGAACATCCATAACATCAGCCACACAGGACAGTGAAATAACTGCACAGAGGCTGGCATTCTATCACTAAGTCACCTGTTATCTACATAGGCAGAGTATATGGGCTCTAACCAGCCAGCTTAAAGCCAGTCTCTCGATTGAGGAGACAGAGTGAATCTCTTATTTGTTTCTCTCATCCAGCGCTTCCTGATTGGCCCAGATTAACAATTCCAGTCAAAGATTTCATAGTCAATGATATCTACCCAGCCATGGTTCGAATCACTACATCTTTCTCCCGCTGAGTCAGAGGATGTAGTCCTGTTCTTTCTCTTGCAACGTCTCCTGGGATGTTTTTGTCTCAGGTCCAGTTTTTCTAACTCATACCCAGACATGGGCGGCATGTACAGGACTGTAACCCAGAACATGTTGGGAGAGTTTCATACTCTCCTTCCAACAGTAAGGGTATAGAAGCAGCATCCATCTCAGACTCTGAGGTATCCTCGATGCTGGACAGAGGAGGGGGATCCCACAATTTCTGACAGCCTTTCTGGGTGTTCTGAGAAGCCAGGTATGTTTTGCGCCTGCCCCAGCAGCTTTCAGGTGATTCACATTTGTTTAGGACCACCTCACCTACCCGAACTTTGAATGTCACAGGACCTGACCTCGCATCAATCTTACCCAGCACCCATGTCAGGTATTTTCTGTGGTTTTGACACCACTCTTTATCCCCTGAGGGAAACTGTATCCCTAGCTTAGATGGAGGCTGATGCTGGCATTCCTGCTTGCCATTTCACTTTATCCCCCCAGGTCTGAGGCTATCAAGTTTAACCTGGATTCTTCTCTCCATCAGGAACTCTGCTGGCACACTCTCTGTAGTTGCGTGAAGGATGGTCCTATAATCGAACAAGAACTGGCACAATTTGGTATTGAGTGAAGCTGTAAGTTGTTTCATTAAGCCTGCCTTCACGTTTGAACTCTCGTTTTGCCAGACTATTGGCCGGTGGATGGTATGGAGCTGCCTGAATATGCCGAATGCCATTCAACTTCAGAAAATGCTCAAATTCCCTGCTGTAAATGATGTTCCATTCTCTGGAAACAACACAGGAGTCCGTGTATCGTGAACCATGTTTGCAGCTTTTCAATCGTCATCTGGGTTGGCTGAATGAGGTCGAGGCATGTCCAACCCCTTTGTATGAGCATCCAAAATGACAAGGAGCATTGAGCCCATGAAATGACCTGCACAGTCCACTTGTAACTGTGCCTGCCTGGCCATTCCCATGGAAATGGGGGTGCTGCCAACAGCAAAGTTTGCCCTTTTTGGCACCAAAATAACTAGATCAGCATCCAATCCTAGCCACTAGTCATATATTCTTGCCAATATCTTCATTTTGGAAAGCCCCAGGCAACCCTGGTAGAGTTCAGCCAGTATCTGGCGACAACCAGTGCTGGGTCCTCTACTTTTTGCCATTTCCATAAATGATTTGGATGTGAGCATAAGAGGTATAGTTAGTAAGTTTGCAGATGACACCAAAATTGGAGGTGTAGTGGCCAGCAAAGAGGGTTACCTCAGAGTACAACAGGATCTGGACCAGATGGGCCAATGGGCTGAGAAGTGGCAGATGGAGTTTAATTCAGATAAATGTGAGGTGCTGCATTTTGGGAAAGCAAATCTTAGCAGGACTTATACACTTAATGGTAAGGTCTGAGGGAGTGTTGCTGAACAAAGACACCTTGGAGTGCAGGTTCATAGTTCCTTGAAAGTGGAGTTGCAGGTAGATAGGATATGAAGAAGGTATTTGGTATGCTTTCTTTTATTGGTCAGAATATTGAGTACAGGAGTTGGGAGGTCATGTTGCGGCTGTAAGGACATTGGTTAGGCCACTGTTGGAATATTGTGTGCAGTTCTGGTCTCCTTCCTATCAGAAAGATGTTGTGAAACTTGAAAGGGTTCAGAAAAGATTTACAAGGATGTTGCCACGGTTGGAGGATTTGAGCTATAGGGAGAGGCTGAACAGGCTGGGGCTGTTTTCCCTGGAGCGTTGAAGGCTAAGGGGTGTCCTTACAGCCGTTTACAAAATTATGAGGGGCATGGATAGGGTAAATAGGCAAAGTCTTTTCCCTGGGGTCGGGGAGTCCAGAACTAGAGGGCATAGATTTAGGGTGAGAGAGGAAAGATATAAAAGAGATCTAAGGGGCAACATTTTCACACAGAGGGTGGTACATATGGAATGAGCTGCCAGAGGAAGTGGTGGAGGCTGGTACAATTGCAACATTTAAGAGGCATTTGAATGGGTATATGAATAGGAAGGGTTTGGAGGGATATGGGCCAGGTGCTGGCAGGTGGATTGGATTGGGTTGGGACATCTGGTCAGCATGGACAGGTTGGACCGAAGGGTCTGTTTCCATTCTGTACATCTGTATGACCTTCACTTGGGACAATCACTTTTATCTCCATCATAGTATGTCGTCCTCTATTGTGATCTGGTCTCTGTTTCCTCCATCACCAACAGCAACTTTCATTTTGCCAAGACTCCCTGATTGGCCGAGGTTAACAACCCTAATCAGCAAGATCTATCTGGCCCTGATTCCAATCACTATAGACAGCAAATGACCTTTCTGAAAAACTCCAAATAGAATTGTATTGTATGACTTTCATGACCATCATTACCAAGACATTCTATTCATGATTTATTAACTTAACTTGAATTCCACAGATGCTGAAATGGAATTAAAGTTCAGCTTCCTTTAGCAATTGTCCACACCTCTGCATTTTAATATCAATAACATGAATTCTATGCTCCCTTAAAGCCTAAAGTGTTATGGACAAAACAGAGAATGTTGACTTATACTATCGATCATCCATTATCTCGGAGGCAGACTTGACTGACCACATGCCTCTGCCTATGTTTCCTCACTCCCATCATACTCTCTACCCTTGCATTTTCACACTACCCATTCCTACTGCACACTATCCAGGCAGAAAACTAGCCACCAGGATATATGGACACCAACTAGCCATAAAAAGACATGACCCTCTGTCACTAGTATCCTCACATATGGATGAGGAAGGACACCACTTCGACTGGGACAACACATCCATCCTTGGACAAGCCAAACAAAGACATGCACGAGAATTCCTCGAAGCCTGGCATTCCATCTGGAACTCTATCAACAAACACATTGAGTTAGACCCCATTTACCACCCCAGGAGAAAAGGAAACACAAGTGATTTCAACACAGAAAATAATATCACCACAGGAAATGATATCAACCACCGAAAGAAACCCAAATATATAAATAGAAAGCAGGAATTTTCAGCATTGTTTTGCATGAGGCCCACTGAAGATGTTACCTAGTAGGGTAACGAAACATCTAGAAATGAACCTTACAGCTCAGCAAGCAAACCTAAATCCAAAACCTCAACCTGAGCAACAAATCTTCTCAAAACTCATGACCCATTCCTACCTATTAGCCTTCCCTTGCATTTACCGCATATTACACCTTGGTCAACTCAATCATTCTCTGTTTCTTTCCAAACATGACTAACATCACTCTTAAAACATCTATCCATTCCAACTCATACGCAAGTATTGATGCCAAGTTGAGAAATACCCCCTCAATTAGACTTTTGTGTTCTTATTTTTCTCCTGACAAATTCAATTTTATTCAAATTCGTAAAAAGAAACAACTATTCTCCTGTTTGCTTTCCATTTCATTCAGAGCCATCTCACAGGTATAGTTGATAGACAATATCAATAATATCACCATGCCACAAGTGAAAATAACCTGTTAATTTGACTGTCTAGGCTATATTTTAAATTAGTACTAAGCAAACCAGACACACATTCTTTTACAGCTCTGTTTCTTCCTTTTGTCAATTTAACACAAACTAAAAAGTTACAACAAGCGTCTATTTCAAACACAGCCATGGTTTATCAACAGACAGACATTCTATTGAAAAACTCAAGTTAAATTACCTCAAAATTCATTCTTTGGTTTTCCCATGACAGTTTGAAGAATCATAACAGACATTAGGCTCCAGAAGGGACAATCGATGCAGCTGAGTAACTTTGAGGCATCTGGGATACTAATGCACATGCTCAGATTACTCAAGTCAAGTTCAACTCAGCTGTGGGCAACAACAACTAATTGAAGCCATGGTATGTGGTATGACCAGTATGGCTTCAAGGTATTAAAAGATGCAATGTGCAAGTTAATTATAAAATAAATGACACAGAAACAAAAAGTTGGAATCTTGCTAAAACCCTATATTAAATCAAAGAAAATTTAAGTTAAAAATATAAATACAAAAAGAGCTTTTAAAAAATTGTTCAGGAGGCAGAGTAAGGTCTGAGGATATAAATCAAGAGTCTGGAATCTCAGGATGGTCTACCCAACTGTAAAGTTACAGGCGTTGTGTAAAATGCAGTTTGCAATCTTTAATAATGGAACTATCTAATACAGTATAAAAAGTTTATCAAATATGCCAGGGTACTTACAATGACTTAATGTTTAACCCCAATAAATCGAATTAAATATAAAATGTACAGTTTACTTAAAAATATTTAACAACATTATTTTATATCAATTTGGAATATTCATGATAAATTTATTTTAAGGAAACTTTTTTCTCTGGTATATTAATGATATCATCAGTGCTACTTCCCTCTCCCATCTAGAATTGGAAACGTTTCTTGATTTTGCTTTCAATTTCCATCCCACCCCCACCTTCAACTGGTTCATCTCTGACTCCTCCCTCCCCATCCTTGACATCTCCATTTCCATTTCTGGGGATAGGTTGGCCACCAATATCCACTACAAATACGCCAACTCTCACAATTACCTTGACTATACATCCTCACACCCTGAATTCTGTTGAGATTCTATTCCAATCTTGGAGTTCCTCTATCTCCATCTCATCCGTTCTGATGATGCCAGCTTCAACAAGGAAGCCTCCAACATGTCCACCTTACTCCTCAACCGAGGATTTCTTAGCTCTGTAGTTGACAAGGCCCTCACCTTGGTCCTACCCATCTGCTACATTTCAGCCCTAACCCCCTCTCTTCTCTCGCACAACAGCAACGTGGTCACCCTTGTCTTTACCTACCATCCCACCAGTATCCACATCCAGAAGATCCCTCCTCAGTATCCAAGGGCCCAAGCACACCTTCCAGTTACATAACTTGTTGCCACAGAAAGGTTGCCATCAAAGACCTGTCCCAGACCAGTAATGCTCTCCTACTTCTTTCATCAGGTGAAAGGTACAGAAGCTTGAACACATGCACCAGTAGGTTCAAGAACAGCTTCTTCACCACATCACCTTGTTCCCAGGCCAGTATCTCAGTCTCAGACTTGCTGCAGTGCTCCGGTAAAGCACAGCACAAACTGGAAGAACAATACCTCATTTTCTACTTGGGAACTCTGCAGCCTTCTGGACCCAATATTGAGTTCAGCAATTTTCAGGTTTGAGCTCTCCCACTTGATTTGATTAATTATTGTCACATGTACACAAATGCAGTGAAAAGTTTTGCTTTCTGTGCAGTACAGGCAGAACATAACACACAAAGATTGAACAAAGCAAAGAATACAAATTCCTTACAATCTTATACTCCACACCGGTGGCACAGTGGTTAGCACAGCTGCCTCACAGTGCCAGAGACCCGGGTTCAATTCCCGCCTTGGGCAACTGTCTGTGTGGAGTTTGCATATTCTCCCAGTGTCTGCGTGGGTTTCCTCCCACAGTCCAAAAATGTGCAGGTTAGGTAAATTGGCCATGCTAAATTGCCTGTAGTGTTAGGTGAAGGGGAAAATGTAGGGGAATGGGACTGGGTGCGTTGCTCTTCGGAGGGTCGGTGTGGACTTGTTGGGCCGAAGGGCCTGTTTCCACACTGTAAGTAATCTAATCTAAACCACCTGATGAAGGTACAGCCCTCCAAAAGCTAGTGCTTCCAATTAAACCTGTTGGACTATAACCTGGTTATATGTGATTTTTAACAAGGAATACAAGTTACGGCTGCAAAGAAGGTGCACAAAAAGCAAGATCAACATTAAATTTATAATATAAGAGGTCCAATCAGAAGTCTGATGATAGGGGGCAAAAGTTGCTCTTGAATTAATTGGTACGTGTGTTTAAGTTTTCATATCTTCTGCTCGACAGAAGAGGTTGGAAAAAATGTAATTTGAGATGTTCATTTGGAAGTCTAATAACACGTCCTTACCTTCATTCCCACACATTAGGCTTTGTTAGCACATGGTCTGCTATTACACACAGCTTATTGTTAGCTACAAATAATTCCCTTAGATTACTTACAGTGTGGAAACAGGCCCTTCGGCCCAACAAGTCCACACCGCCCCGCCGAAGCGCAACCCACCCATACCCCTACATTTACCCCTTTAACCTAACACTACGGGCAATTTAGCATGGCCAATTCACCTGACCCGCACATCTTTGTGACTGTGGGAGGAAACCGGAGCACCCGGAGGAAACCCACGCAGACACGGGGAGAACGTGCAAACTCCACACAGTCAGTCGCCAGAGTCGGGAATTGAACCCGGGTCTCTGGCGCTGTGAGGCAGCAGTGCTAACCACTGCGCCACCGTGCCGCCCACGGCGGCACAGTGGTTAGCACTGCTGCCTCGCAGCGCCAGAGACCCGGGTTCAATTCCCGACTCAGGCGACTGACTGTGTGGAGTTTGCACGTTCTCCCCGTGTCTGCGTGGGTTTCCTCCGGGTGCTCCGGTTTCCTCCCACAGTCCAAAGATGTGCAGGGTCAGGTGAATTGGCCATACTAAATTGCCCGTAGTGTTAGGTAAGGGGTAAATGTAGGGGTATGGGTGGGTTTCGCTTCAGCGGGTCGGTGTGGACTTGTTGGGCCGAAGGGCCTGTTTCCACACTGTAATCTAATCTAATCTAATCTAATTCCCATTAATAGCTATTCACTCTCCCAGCCAGATCATTATCCACTTCTGTGTCTGTCCAACTGTTCTTCTCTCTCTTTGGTCTCTATCTCCAATCGTTTATTCCTTACCCCCTTTCCACACCATAACTTCGGCATATAAACTGACACTTCCCTTGTAACTCTAAGTTCCGAGGAAGGGTCAATGAACCCAAAAGTTAACTCTGATTTTTCTCTACAGATGCTGCCAGACCTTTTCCAGCTATTTCTGTTTTTGTTTCTGATTTCCAACATCTGTATGGAGCAGTGCTCCAAAAGCTTGTGATTTCAGATAAACCTGTTGGATTGTAACCTAATGTTGAGTGACTTCTGACTTTGTCCACCCCAGTCCAACACAGCCATCTTCACATCATAACTTCAGATGAATCACAGTGGAAACACAAGCAACAGTTATCCAGAGAACCATGGATACAGACTTAAAGGGTTAGATCAGTTTCCAGCTAAACATTAGAATCAAGACCCGGATTTGACACAATATTTATGAAAGACAATGAGGTTTCTCTTCATAAAATGGGGGAAAGAGGCCATTCAATCTGTACTATCCCTCAGAACAGCATCCCACTCATCCTCCATCCTATCCCCGAGGCCCCACATTTCCCATGGCCAACCCACCGAGTCTGCATATCTCTGGACCTTAGAGGGCACTTTAGCATGGCCAATCTACCTAACCTTCACATATTTGGACTGTGGGAGCAAATTGGAGGACCTGGTAGAAACCCACACAGACACAGGGAGAACATACTAATTTCACACAGACAGTCACCCAAAGCTAGATTCAAACCCGGATCTCTGGCACTGTGAGGCAGCAGTGCAAACCACTGAGCCGCCACTGAGTATGAACTTCTAATGGATAATTATTAAGGATGGATACAAACAATCAACAATCAGCTATCATGATAACAGCCAATAATATTTTAAAAACATTAAACTTATTTCTTCAGCCGGATGCCTCCTGAAGATGGCACACACAATTTACAAAAGCAACAAACACAAGATTGAGGAAAATACATTCTAACTTGCTCATAAATTTGCTCAACTATGACTGGAACTATGTAAAACAAGTTTTGCCTCCTGGAGTCTCAATCTGTGCTCCTGGTATAGCTGTTACTGTTTTATAAAATCCCTTGATGTGAGCCTTATGTGAGCAACTAAACAAAAATTATTTTAAACATGCATCCATCTTCCTCAATCCGATCTTATGTAATGTTCTGAAAACAACAACATTATTTCCATTGTGCTGCTCCCTACAATCTTCATTCTTTTCTACTCAACCTCATTCAGGTACATCTTCATACCCCCAGTCACACTGTTTTCCTTGCTTGTAGCTTTGTTGTGCTGCTGCAGTACAAGACATTCTTTTATTGCTGAATCATATTGCCACTTTGAACTGCGCACTTATAGTGTGCTTTTGTTCCTTCAGCCCTCAGTCAGCTGAGTGAATTACTGTTCTGTTGTCCCTCCATCAGCCCTGTGAGCTGTGTATCTATGGTGCACACACTTATTATAACTATACAGCTATCACGCAGCATACTTTTTCAATCCCATTCTGTTTCTTATATACAGGTACCAACAGTTTTGATTAGATTCCATAGAGTGTGGAAACAGGCCCTTCGGCCCAACAAGTCCACACCGACCCTCTGAAGAGCAACCCACCCAGACCCATTCCCCTCTGACCAATGCACCTAACACTATGGGCAATTTACCTGACCTGCACATCTTTGGACTGTGGGAAGAAACCCCACACAGACACAGGGAGAATGTGCAAACTCCACACAGACAGTTGTCCAAGACTGGAATCGAAGCTGGGGCCCTGGTGCTGTGAGGCAGCAGTGCTAACCACTGGGCCACCATGCTACTCTTACTGTTGTTAGATTGTACAACCAATTAACTTTGGTGGATATGAAGTTACTTTATATTTAGTTTGATGTGATAATGGATAATAACTCCAAACCACTTGCATATTTATTGAACATTTAAGTCAAACATTTATGTTTCTGTTTGGTGATGCATGCATTTTAAAAAAAATAATCAGATATAGGCAGTGATGAGTGGGCCAGCATCTGTTGTCCATGTCTAGCTGCCTTTGAGAAGGTGATGGTAAACTGCCTTCTTGAACTATTGCAGTCCATTTGGTGTTTGTAAGCCTACAGAACCGTGAGGGAGCGAGTTCCAGGATTTTGACCCAATGACATGAAGAAACGATGAAATATTTCCTAGTTAGGGTGGTGAAAAGCTTGGAGGGAAACTTGCAGATTGTGGTGTTCCCATGTATTTGCTGCCCTTTACCTCTAGGTGTTACTGGTTGTTGACTTAGAAGATGCTTTCTAAGGAACCTCAGTGAATTCCTGTAGAGCATCTTGTACAGCATCTTGTGTCACTGAGCATCAACGGTGGAGGACTGAATATTTGTGGCTATGATGTCATCAAGCAGGCTACTTCATCCTGGATGATATCAAGCTTCTTGAGTGTTAGAATGTACAGCAGTACAGCACTTTGGCCAATCATGATGCCATTCTCAACTAATCTCATCTGCCTGCACATTGCTCATATCCCTCGATTCCTTGCCTATTCATGTGTCTGTTTTAATGCCTTTTAAACCTTGCTGTCGTATCTGCTTCTACCACCTCCGCTGGCAGTGTGTTCCAGACACTTATCACCCTTTATGCAAAAGACTTCCCCACACATCTCATTTAAGCTTTTCCTGTCTCACCTTAAACCCATAATCCCAAGTATTTGGCATTTTCACACTGGGATAAAAACAAGTCCGACTATCCACTCTATCCATGCCCCTCATAATGACTCTCCATACAATTCGTCCAGGTTTATCCAACCTGTTCTTATTGCTAATATGCAGTACTCCACTCCAGGCAACTTTCTAGTAAATTTCTTTTGCACCTTCTCCGAGATTTTCACAGAACTGCAATCATCCAAACAAGTGTGGAGTAATTCATCAAACCCCTGAATTGTCCTTTGAAGCTGGCAGACAGGCACTGGGGAGTCAGGAGAGGAGTTACTGTCCATGAGCGCTTTGATAAGTTCAGAATCTGAGTGGGGTTTGCAAAACCCAAACTGAATGTCAGTGAGCTGGTTATTGTTAACAAGTGATGTTTGACAGTTCTATTGACGACGCCTTTGATAATTACATTGATGATTGAGAGAAAGAGAGAGAGAAAGAAAATGAAAGATGAGTGATGAGGTGGATATTTGTCAGGTTGTATTTGTCCAGCTTTGTGTCTACAGGATATTTCGAGACAATTTTCCGTGTAGTTGAGCAGATGTCAATGTTACAGCTGTACTGAAGCAGCTTGGTAGGAGGCATGGCATATTCTGGAGCACACATTTTCAGTGCTACTGCAAGAATTCTGTCAGGGCCCACAACTTTTGTAGTTTCCAGCACTGTCACATGGAATAAATCAAATTGGTTGAGGACTGGCATCTGTGAACCTGCTGTCTGCTGGAAAAGGATGAGATGGCTCATCCACTTGCCACTTCTGACTGGAGATTGTTACAAATGCTTCTGCCTCATCTGTTGCACTAATGTGCTGGGCTGCTACATTATTAAGGATCAAGTTACTTGTGGAGTCGCTTCCTTCAGTGAATTGTTTAATTGTCTTCCCCTTTCACAACTGGATATGCCACAACTGCAGAGCTTAGATTTGATCTGTTGTTTGTCGAATTGCTTCGCTCAGTATTGTTTATCACTTTCTCTTATGCTGCGTGGCAAGCAAATAATCCTGTTTTGCAGTGTCACTGGTTTGACATCTCTTTTTGTTTTAGGTGTGCCTAATGCATGATCTTCACTGAACCTAGCTTGATGGTAATGATAGAGTGGGAGATGAGATGCACCATCAGATTGCAGATTGTGTTTGGGTAAAGGTTTGCTGCTGCTGACATGTCACAGGAACTCATGGTTGCCTGGTCTTGAGTTGTAAGATGTGACTGAAATCCATCCCATTTTTGCACAGCGATATTGCCACATAACACAATGTCGAGTTTTCTTTATGTGAAGCTGGGTCTTCACCTCTGCACGGACTGTGCAGTAATCACTCTGAGTGACAGACACATCTGTGGTAGGCAGTGAGGATGAGTTTTATTTTTTCCCTCTTGTTGGTTCCCTTACCATCTGCCACTGTTGAGGACTCAGTCAGTTCAGTCAGTAGTGATGCTGCTGAGCTTTTCTTCATGTTGGACACTGATTTTCCTGAACTCAGAGTTTATTCTGCTCCCTTTCCACCCTCAGTACCTCCTCAAGTGCTGTTCACCATGGAGGAGTACAGATTAGCAGGTGAGGGTTGGTTTTCTGTGATAATCAGCAGGATATTTACTTGCTCATATTTGTCCTAATGCCATCAGACATCACGGGGTTTGGAATCAACATTAAGGATTTCCCAGGGCAACTCCCTTCTGACTGTATACCACTATAACACCGCCTTTATTGGGCCCCTCCTTCCATCGGACAGGATGTAACCAGGGATGAGTTCAATGTCTGGGACATTGTTTGAGAGGTTTGATTTTGAATATGACCAAGGTAGGCTGCTGCTTGACTCGTCTGTGAAACAGCTCGCACACTTTTGGCATTAGCCAGAGGACTGAGGAGAATTTAGATGGGTTGTCAAGACTGTGTATATCACTGTTGTTTCCAATGACAAAACTAGCAGATTAAAAAGAGGGAGAAAGATGACCAATTATGAAATGGTCGAAGATTATAAATAAGTAACAAGACAGAACAGCAGATGAAATTATTCAATCAAAATGAGCCAATAAATAAGGAGAAAATAAGTGAACATGAACCAGATAGCAGAATACATTAAAAAGTTAATTTTTTCCCAGGGTTGTGGAAGCTTATGCTCCAAAGATTCTGATTCAGAGATGGTGTCACCACAGACATTATTCTTCCAATTGGTCCTGTCTGTCATTCATAATTTCCACTGTATGACAATTGGGAATTCTTCATGCTTAATGAAACAAGGATCTTCAGTTAAAGCGCAGGCTGAGTTTCCAAAGTAAAGCAGTAGCATTCAACAGAGGTTGCAGCCAGTATCAACAGATTAGCTAAGTTGCATGTCTTATCAATGTAGTAGGGGCAACAGGGAAGGGAAAGGTATTCTGTGATATGTGGGGTGGAATCTCTTTTAAAAACTCTTTAAGTTGTGCAAGAGGATTTGAGGAAATCAGAGCAGTGAGAATTGCAGAGGGGAAATGGCAAAGAAAGGGAAGTGTAGTTTTTGGGGATGATGGCATAGTGATTGTGAATATCCAAAACGTGATATTCTTTTTCTGTTTTTTGATCAATTGTGAAGCTGGCATTTGTATTTAATATTAACCAAAATGCACTATCTTGAACCTAATTTTCAAAAGAATGCTCTGGAAGAGTATGTGTACATGCAATCTTGAATATTTTGCAAAGCCACAAGAGGAGCACTACTTGGAAAGGGTATGATGTAATTCCTGCAGTCAAAAGATATTCGCTTACTGCACCTAAAATTTGCACCTGTTATATGAGGTGAAGTAGGTAGAAAAACAATTATCAGACTTGCAGTTGCCTTGAATTTTTGAAACTATTGTGCAGCTCATTCTTGTATTATCTATGCCTATAGAAGCTGACATTTAATTAGATATTACATTTTGAGCACCTACTTAATATTCAACCCTTAGGGTTTTGAAGTTAAAATTGATTTTGTGTGTGTCATATTTAACAAAATATTCATAAAAAGTAAATGATGATCTCACCCAACCAAAAAGAAATGTAGTTATACATGTTAACTTTTAAAACAAACTGAGGATTATTCAATCAGAATAACACCAAAAAAGAATAAACTGAGAAGTAGCTCCAGGGTGATAAATTATGAATGAGGTCCCTTCTGATTGGTGATTAATCATAGATCTGAGATTTTCAATACTTTTTTTTAATACAACGTATTTTTCTTGGCTTCAGTTTTAATAACCATTTCCTCACTTGCTCTGAACTGATGGTGTCCCCTAAAAGAAAACCTTTTCACTCAACGGTGGTATGATACAGGGATTTTTTTTTTACTTCACATTGTGCCTAAGGTTTTAACTACACAGCACATTTGGTGAATAGTCAACCAAAAACTGACAGTAGTGAGATCACCTCTTCTTTGATATTGAGAAAAGTTGGACCACTTTTCTTAGCACTAAAGAAATCAAAGGGCATGGGGAGAAAGCAGGAACAGAGCTGAGTAGACTGATCAGTCAGGATCATATTGAATAGCAGAGTAGACTCAAAGGGCTGAATGGCCTACTCGTGCACTTATTTTCTACAGTTCTTTCACTGCTTAGCCACCCTCTATCAAACCATAGCTGAGACATAATCCATGATTCATCTCAGTTTGTAGCTCTCAAATGACTTAGTCAATCTTTGAATTATTGTCTTGCATGATGTGTTGAGAATGTCTGGGAGTATTATCTATAGGCATCGATAATACAAGAATGAGGATATCGGGCTGGAGATTAACTTCACAACTCAGAAAATGGAATGTTAAAAATGTATCTGTTCAACTCATATACTATTTCCAAACAAGATATTGTTTCATAAGGTCCACCTGACACTTGTTTTAAGTTATTTGGTCACATTTTAAAGATAGTTTAATCTGCACCAAAATATTTTGGAAGGCTTGTGACAAGTCTTCATCCCAGAATAATAGAAGGAAGAAGTGCTGATGTCAAGATGATCCTGAATTTTATTTCATCTCTGCTCTTCCCTGTTTGATGTGTGTGTCATATAGACAGCTATTTTTATGAGTGAATGTAATTTTAATTCTATTTCTACTGCAACAAGATGGAAAGAAAACAAAACATAATATATAATAGACAGGAATGTTTTATTTTTTGTGACACAATGAATGTGAAGAATACTTCTTGCAGTATTGCAACAAAACAGAATGCAAAGCAGAAATATTCTACAGGGATGCAAGAAAGAGAAAGGAAGCCAGCGATTTGTGTTGGTCTGAGGCTACTTATATTCAATGCTTTTTGACAGACTTGGGGCTGAATTTTCATTTGCGCTCAGGAAATCTGCACACTTCTCATGGCTTTAAAATTGCACATCCAGCCCATGTGTGACTTTACACTCCATTTTTATATTTTCACACTTTGGAGGAGAGTTTTTGAGTCATGCTGAAATGAGTGAGAGGTATATGTAGGGGCAGGTCAAGTGAAAGGCCAAAAACAGTTCTCCAACGCAGTATCCCAAATTCTAATATTGTTTACAGGGTCCCTCAACCTCACCCTTTACCTTTCTCATTCCCCCACCCTCGGCCACAATGCCCCTTCTGATCACCCTTTGTATTCAGTAGCCTTTCACCCAGTGTGCACAATGTACAGTCCTCAAATTCCATTTGAAATCAATGGAAAGCATTTAATATTCTTGATGAAGTAGTACACTTTTCTTCATTAAATAAATGACTCCACATCATTGGCCCTGAGAGAAATAAAAATAATTCTCCCATGTTAAAAAAACGCTTGTATTACTTGTAACTATTCTATGATTTTATTATTCTATACTACCATGAGTAAGCAAACAAGAAACCATATTATGCAGCTTGTTTTTACAACTTCTTGAAACTGTCATTCATTCTTCAATGAAGGGAGCACCTTCTGTGCTGAAACCCGTTAGGACTTGAAACTCAGTCAAACATTGATAAGAGACATAGCTGTCCAAGTAAAAAATAATTTTCTAAGAAGGGAAGATCAACAGATACTTGCTTCAATTTCTAAGCAGAATATCTGGCAATTGATGGAAGGGAGTAGGTAGTTAAATCCTTTTCAAGTGTAAATTCTAAACCAGGTTCTTTTCTTCACCATAGACATTGAAATTACACCACTGAATTTGATAGCACAGACTTTAGCACACTTTGTAACATCACTGCATTATGGTCCCCTTTCCACTGA
Source organism: Chiloscyllium plagiosum (assembly GCF_004010195.1). Lineage (NCBI taxonomy): Eukaryota > Metazoa > Chordata > Chondrichthyes > Orectolobiformes > Hemiscylliidae > Chiloscyllium > Chiloscyllium plagiosum. The sequence goes on from NC_057727.1 coordinate 50,271,478, forward strand.
AAACACGTTGTAATGCCTATACACAAATACATAGACAAGTCAATGTTGGGTCAACTTACTTTTAAAAGACAAATTGTCATGATGAACAATGGTGTTAAAAACATTTCTACATTTACGTAGGAATGGGAGAAGGCAATTCAGCTGTCAAGCTCCAGCATTCAGAGATCGTAACTGATTATTGACCTCAACATCACTTCACTAATCTATCTCCATATCCTTTAATGCCATTAGGTTCCAGAAATCTATCAATTTCTCTTTTGAATATGCTTTTTGATTGAGAATGCAAGATGTTCACCCCCAAACAGCAAAGAAATTCCTCATCTTAGTCTGAAATAAGATAGCCCTTATTCCTAGATTATTTTAAAAATGTAAAGAACTGCAGATGCTGAAAATCAGAAACAAAAACAGAAATTACTGTAACAGCTCAGCAGGTCTGGTAGCATCTGTGGAGAGAGATATAAGTTGTAAGGAAGGCTTGCTGGATCTGAAACATTAATTCTGAATTCTCTCCACAGATGTTGCCAGACACACTGAGCTTTTCCAGAAATTTCTGTTTTTGGTCCTAGATTATTTTCCCTGGTTTGAAACACGTTAGCCACAATAAACATCTTACTCATATCCATCCTGGCACACACCATAAACATTTTCTAAGCTTCATTAATAGCACTCTTCTTTCTGTGAAAGGATCGGCTTTCTTAATTTCTCCTCACAAGACAATATAGCCTTCCCAGGATAAGTCTGGTGAACTACCACTGCAGTTTCTCTTTGGCAAGGATATGCCTTCTCAGACAAGGAGACAAGAATTGTACATAATACTCAAGGTGCAGTCTTGCAAAGGCTGTATGTAATTGCAGCAAGGTGTCTTTCCTTGTGCATTCAAATCCTGTTAAAATGTATTCCTGTGTATTGTTAAGACCAAACCAACAGCATTGTCTGCTTCTGTTTCAGTGTAAGACTAATTTATTAAAACCAAAACAAGAAAAAATATGAGCAATCGACACAGATTTCAAACTAGGATCTGAATAATCTAAGAATAACATCAGCTAGAATCATAGCAATGTCATTTGCTTTTCTAATTCAGATGTTAATTGTGACACTTAGAGATGTGAAACTACTTTACACTTTTCTTTCAGAATGTATCAGACGTCTGAATAGATTTATTGTTTTCTTCACAAATTTTCAAATCTGGCTTGCTTTGAAGGATTTCCAAAATCCTGCACCATCCGTCATGTTTCCTGACCGAGCAGTATCAGTCTGCCATGAGAAGGATGATAATGACCCGACGTTGAAACCATTTATATCCAAGAACTCGGTACCACAGCTCTCTGGGCTCACTGCTGCTCTTACCTTCCCAACGTCCGCAAAGATGGTGGCTGCATTAGAAAGTTTCCTTCCAAATGTGCATCAGTTAAGTTTCAACACTACATTCACATGGTAATTCATCCCCTTGCACAGTTCACCAAATGTGTATATAATAAAAAAATCTGGTGAGTGTACCTCAAACAGTTAATTGTAGTATTTAAAAATACAAAGTTATTTGGATTAGGTGATAAACCCTAAAAATTTGGTCTCGTTTGTATTTTCACAACATTCGGAGGATTTACTATTGAATTTACTGTCAACTATTCAAAAAATAAGGTGTGGTAATTCCTTTAACAAATTTAAATTGTGGAGGGGTGCATTGATATTTTGTTTGAAGAAGTCTGTTCATCATCTTCAAAGTCACAATGGACAATTGGGAGACCACAAAGCAAATGCACTTTTTAAGCTTTTCGTCACTTGGTGTAAATATGTAACTTTCCAAATATAGATTTATGCAAGAACCATTTAGAAACAAGTTCTGTTAAAACCTAAAGGATAACTCAGTTTTATTGCTACACAGCTGCCGACTAGTCTGCTGCATTTGCTAATAATGAAGCGATAACTGCTATCTTGGATTAATCGGATCAGGGTTTCTAGTGTCAGAGATATAGGTAATGGCACAATCCAGAAGTTGCAATTAGAAGCATCTGCCCATCTATAAGGTGTGCTGCCTCAAACCTTTTTAATTGACTCAACGTTGAAATGTGAACTTGAGATGTCAGTTTCCTCCTGAAAACAGTATATTAGATTTGAGATGGTGTATTTAGGAGCATGTAGATTCTTAATAGCATTGTGATATTTACTGCTTCAATAACCTCGTTGTCTCTACAATGTAAGTTTATCTGCATGGAGTCACATTCCCTCAAAAGAAAGTTAATGAAGATTTAAGATATTTACATTTTGTATTTTGTATCTCTTTTCTTTTATCACCTGTACATTCCAGTGTGGGGTTCCTTAAACTCATTGGTTGAAGAGCCTTGATGCTTGTTGTCCCAGTCAGAGATATCACAGTTGTAGAGGATACTACACTGAAGTGTACAGATGGCAAATGGAGAGAAGTTTGAGAGAATTTTACGAGAACGAAAAACATGTCATTTTCAATGTTGAGGGGAAAAAGTCTACTTTTCCCCTTAAGGCTTTTTGAACAACTTGATGAAAATCTCATTAGTTAGCAAGAAAGACCATGCTTTCATGCATAGGCATCGCATTATTAGCAAACCTCACCTCATTTCAACATAGTTCATGATTCTCACAAGTACTGGTGAGAAACTAGGTGACAACAATTTCCAAGTTTTGAAAGTCTGAGTGGTTAGCTGGTCGCTACATCTTGTCAGTGTGCCTTCCAGTTCCCATGTTAGTCCTTATTCCTTAACATCCTGTGGCATGCTCCATGCGCTGTGATCACCTCCACCCTTCATCTTGGAAATTGGAATCAGTGAAACACCAATCTCACCAGGTCACTAAAGCTGATCTTAGACAGTCTTAGGAAACTAATCAGCATCTCGCTTTGGAGCTCACTGACACCCTACATTGCAATGTTCAGACTCTTTGCATACAGAGACACACACTTACCTCATCCATTTGCACAGCATGCATCCCACTGTTCTTAGCTTGATTTCTTCATGACTTCTCACTAATGTGCTGACTTCAAGCTCACAGCATCTCTGCTTTATCTTGCCTTTTAGGAAGCTGGAATGTCAGGCAGCTTGTCATGTTTGCCAGCAGTGAACAGTAAAGGGGTGGGCATGTTACTATACAGCTATGTCAATGTCACAGCACACATGAGCCAGAAGCTTTTGCAGCAAACACACTGCATGTGCTCCAACCAAAGCACTACATCCGAAATTCTAAGAGAAGTAGGCCTTAGTCAAAGTGATAGGGGTCTATGATTGGTCAAGGTCATTGTCCAATCTCAGTCCGATTGTGTGCTTGTTGGGGCCAGGGTCTATTAATCTTTGCTCTTCCAATCGATGGATTAGTCCACACTTAGTCCTATAGGTCAAGTCAAAACAGTCAAGAGAAAACAGGAAGTCATCTGGGAGCTATAGGGACATCAGTCTGGCCTCTCAGGTGTCCTCAGTCCGGGCTGAACTTGCAAGTAAATCTGATGGCTTGGCCACAGTCATTGCTGTGCATTTTAGCAATAAATCCCAAGGGGCATTATTAGTTGGAGAAAGTGGGAAGAACAAGTGTGGGGAATTGTGCCATTATGGTGGAATGACTGAAAATGGGGACAACTCAAAGTTTAAGCATAGAACCTGACATAGTATGGGAAAACACAGGGTACTGCGGGAGGTTTTTATTTTTGCAAGTCACCACCACCTTGACTTCAATGAAAGGACCATGGATTGTAAGACTGGATATGGCTATGTGGTCAGTCAAGGCTGAGGGAGAAAATGGTACATTTATAGTTAAAAACAAGAGTTAGATGGGATCATGCGGAGCCTCAAACCTGATTGAATCGACAAAGACAGCTACTCAAAAGAGTACATGAAAGGTGGGGGTGGGGCAAGCAGGGAGATGTAGCTTTGAGGCACAGTTCACTCTCAGGAACACAACCTGGCTACTGTTCCATCTTCCACCAAATTTCACCTGTGCAATAAGGAAAAGAAAAACTCTGTCAAGTCAGTCAGTGGGTGGAGTAAGTTTATTTGGTTTCCACTGCGGAGGCAGGGTGCACTTACAGAGCCATAAAGTCATACAACATGGAAATATACCCTTCAGTCCAACCCGTCTGTGCCAACTAGGTTACCCAAACAAATTTAGTGTAACTTGTGGGAGATGTGATTAAACAGACATCCGTAGAATAATTTCTGTGATACATCTTCCACTAAATTACATTGTAGGTGTGGCTCATGCATTGACCAACACCGCACATGATAAATCTTCTTCACGAGTAATCATGTAGGAGGAAGTAAGGACTGCAGATGCTGGAGATCAGAGTCGAGAGTGTAGTGCTGGAAAAGTACAGCATGTCAGGCAGCATCCGAGGAGCAGGTGAATCGATGTTTCGGGCATATTATGCCCGAAACATCGATTCACCTGCTCCTCAGATGCTGCCTGACATGCTGTACTTTTCCAGTACTACACTCTCAACACGAGTAATCATAGTCAGAGTGAAAAATCACACAACACCAAGTTATAGTCCAACAGGTTTATTTGGAAGCACTAGAATTCAGAGTGCAGTGTCATCGTCAGGTCATTGGGCATGACAAATTTATCCAAATAAATTGTGTAAAGCAGAAGCAATTACAGGTAAACTTAAATGTATCACCAGAGTTCTCTAAGACATTTAAAGGTCTCATTGCTCACAAACTGTTTCACCTCCCCCTCTCCTCTGTCACGCGCATAAAAAGACAAAATTTTCCAACTCTTTTCCATTCTGAAGCAGAGTCATACTGGACTTGAAACGTTAACCTTGTTTCTCTCTCCATAGATGTTGCCCGACCTGGTGAGTTTCTCCACCATGGTCTGATTTTATTTCAGATTTCCAATATTTGTAATAGTTGCTGTTATGTTCAACCCTCATCCGTCTCTGCTCTGAGAGCTCAGGAATCACATCACTTTTAAGATGTCATGTTTCTGGCATTCCCCAGAGAGGTTAATCGCTCCCGTCCCAAGTGGATCCAGCAACAGCAGGAGCTATCATCACTGCCACTGTCATATGGAAGTACGACAGAGAATTGTAGAAGCTCAAAGTTGTCAGCAAGCCCAGGAATAACAGTCGCATTCAGCAGCTGCTAATAACCTCCACTAGAGATGCACAGCAAGAAACTTTGGCTTCTTCTTCTGAGGTGGAGGAGGAGCTGATAGTTAAAAAGCTGGCTAAAAAGAGGGGATTAGTTGCACAACATAGAGGAGAAACTTGAGCATGTTAAGAATACATTCACAGTGCTGGCAAGGTGAGAGCAGTGCAGTAAAGCGCAATTAAGCTTTGTTGATTGCCTGGTCTTGGAGGGCTTGGCATCTGCTCACACGTGCTCTTGACCCTCCTCTGCTAATTCTGGGATCATCCCCCTGTTGGCATTGAGGGCACAAATATCAGCCCACCCATCGTTACCCATTCTGACCTATTATAAGACCATTTCTGCTGGAATAAGACAAAGGGAAGGATTAACTGAGGTAAAAATGGCTGTAAGAGCTGTTGATGGTGGGTGCAGCAGCAGGAAAGATGGTGAAGGGTCCCCTTGGAAAGTGAGTAGGAAGCGCAGAGGGCAAGAAGGGTTAGGAGTACAGGAAGTTGAGATAGCTAAAAGCCATTAAAGGAAGATGCTGCACCCAGTAATGACTGTGGTAAGCTATGATCCTGCTTGGGAGGTGTATGCAGCAGCAAAATTGGAGTGAGTGCGAGGGAGCAGAGTCAAGATCCCTCCAGAGTGCAGATGGTCATTGATCATCTTGCAACACTTAGGTGCAGTTGTTCTGACTGTGGGAATGGCACAGGCCAACGTGGCCCTCTCTCTATGCAGGTTGCCGTGTTCTCTCCCAGCAGTCGTCTGGGAAGAGGACAACCTGTCTCTTCACACTCCAAACAGCAGGATCTCCAGGTCTCTGTCAGTGAAGCCAGGAGCCAATGTTCCCTTTCTCAGCCATCTTCTTTTGAAATGCAAAGCCTGATGTGCAGCCTTTGACGTGCTGAGCAGGTGCAGTTTAAATATGACACTTGCAGCAACTTCGCCAGAAATTGTTGGCAGTAGAGAGCACTGTTCTGCCTCTGAAAGCAAACAGTTCCATCAGAAAGGTGTTGTGGAGTTGATTGCATAAGTAATAGCATGAGCAGTGGAAGTATCAGAAAAGTCACTGTGGCTCACAGAGAGAAATCCTCTGTGGAATTCCATGAAACTGGCACTTTGCCAAAATATGGGAAGATGCAGCCCAAGAAAAATCTGCATTTTAAAGCCAGCAAATATTTGCAGAAAAATACCAGTGAGCATCATCCCTTCATCATTGGCCACAAGATTTAAGCCATTTTCTTAGCATTCTGTTAAATATTTACATTGATGAGCTTCTTAAAATAGCCAAAAAAATTCTTAATCAAGCATTCTGGTATATATTGCATTTCTACATTTACCAACTGACTTGGTTTCTTCCAATAATCACTGCCTCCCTTTTCTAAATGAGAAGCTCTGGATGTTTGTTCTCCCTAATTAAAAGTTCCTGTAATTATCCATCACCAGAACTGACAATCTGAGATTGGACATTAACTTCCTACTTTGGACAAATCAGTAACCTATTATTTTAAAGATCTACACTCATCCCCTGTCAAGCATAGCTGAAATAAAATCAATGCGATTGAAGAATTATAATGCTGTTTAAGGAAATTTTTCTCCCTCCCTTTGGGAATTCAGCAACTTCCTGAAATTTTGAAGGCTGATCAGCTGAAATGTGACAACAGAAGGATGGGTAAGCTGGGAAGTGTAATAAGAAGAAAGATTTGCATTTCTACTGTGCCGTTCCTGACCCCAAGACATCTTAAAGTGCATGACAGTCAATGAGGTAGGTATGAACTGCAGTTACTATTGCAACATGGGAAGCTGCTATAAATAACAATGAGCAGAAGTCCATTTAATGTGGGATAAATATTGGCCAGGGCACCGAGAATATGTTGACTGCTCTTCTTCAAAATAAGACGTTTTACATTCACTTGAACGAGAAGACAGGTGTTGATCTAATGCATCACCTAAAAGTGCCATATTGCCTCCATTCTACACTTAGTATCTATTCCAGTTTTAGTTTGAGAGGAATTAACTTTCAATTTCCTGACTCGAGGTGAGTTTGCGCTCTGTCTAGCCAATGTAGACATAGCCTATCTGACTAAAAAAGAATCAGAAATTATCCATTACCAGGACTGGTGATTTGAGAATCAGGAACTTGATCTCAGGGCTGTAATGATGTAACAAGCTTCTTTTTTATGTACTTAACTGTCTGCATTTTTTTCTCACAAATATCAATAACCATCAAAGTTATTCATGCTTCACAAAAAACATTACCAAACCTTTGTCTTTGATGGGAAATCAGCTCTTTTTCAGGCTGCTCCTTAGCACCAAAACCTGATTTAAAATAATACTCTTTATTCTGCAGTTAGATAAAATTATTGTCTTTGTTTATGGCTGAGCATAAGATATTAAACCTTTATATCTCTTATATATTAATTTGCCCCCTGTTGGTTCTCCACAGAAAGCCAAATCAAAGTGAATCTGCACAGTGTTGCAGTAATATTAAGCACAAGGTACTTTCTTCTCAGGAATCCAAGCATTCCAGTAAAACATGAATCTCTAAGATTCAAGCAAGAAACAGCAATTTTCACCCAAAGCATTACGTGGAAAATACTGGAATCTATAATTAGGGCTGATGCACATTCCACTCAGAATTCAAACTGAGCCAATATAGAGAAGCTGTCTGCTGAGGCAAACACAGGCTGAGGAGGAAGCATTCATGAGAAGATTTCAACTGGGAGAAAGGACAGAAAATTATTAAAATAATAAATTACTTTTAAAATATAAACAAAGCAAAAACAAACTGAAGCAAGGGAATGAGTCATTGTTCCACACAACTCACTAACAATGTAAAATTGAAATGCTTACACCATCCTGGAGTAATAAATATTTTAAATCTTTTGGTCATGCTGCTTCAGATGTTCGGAACTGGAGCTCCCGAAGCTCCATCTAGTGGTAAATGTGGAACTGCTAGTGAGTCTGGCCTGACAAATGTTCAGGGTCAAGATTAGAGTGGTGTTGGAAAAACACAGCAAGTCAGGCAGCATCTGAGGAGCAGGAAAATCAACGTTTCAGCCAAAAGCCCTTCATCATGAAATGTTCAACTGTTCAAGTGACAAATGTTCAGCTAACATGAAACCATTCTGTGGAGATGCCACTAACAGAGTGCGGACACAAGTATTAACACTAAAGTAAATTTAATGCATTATAAACAAATTAATTTAAAAGATGTGTTCATCTGCTGAAGAATGATTCTGCAAAAGCCATTTGAGGATTTTCTTCCAAGCTCTTTTAAGATCAACGTGAGGATACTGGGTTAGTGCCAAGACATGGTGTGACTCCTTAAAAATCTTGACAGTAGTAGGTGAATATTGGCAGCTGTTCCCTGCCCAACAATAGTGGATTGCCAATAGTGGCCAAGTGAGACAGTCATAATGGGAGGATTTTGCCAGGATCTTGCTGGGTGAGAGTGAGTTCCTATTGATTGTGGATCTGGTCACCCCCATGAAGACAACCTCTCAGTGGCAGTCCAAGTGGCATCAAACCTAAGCACTCCAGGCCGTGATGATCGTATCTGCAGCTGAATGAGTCCTCTGGAAGCATTTTTCCACCATTCTACCATCCTCAAATGTCTTTCATTATTAAATTGTATAAATGTTTCTGAGGGACTCTCAATTTTGTTTAGTTTGCAGACTCTGAGGGAGTCTTAATCTCTGATTTAGTTTGCAAACTCAGGAACCTACTTGCTGTCCTAAAGTGGACAGCGGATGTGGGTAGTTGTGACGCTGCTTTCTGGTAGATTGCACTGTAGTACATCATGGCTCCATGCTCGGTTACGATCTGAAATAATTTTGAGTCATCAAAATATTCTGTCAGCCTAAGACTCGGTCAACAGGGTGAAAAACCTGCACTATCCCAATGAACATTTATTGTTGGTAGCTTCAAGAAGAGTGGCAGCTTGAAACTTTCATGCCTAAGGCATTTTCTGTACTGTACAGGTTGGGTAGATATGGAAGTTAAGACTGAGCAATTGCTTTTGAACTGGATTCATCAAACACAATTTATAGAAGGAAGGGAATAATTACAAATGATAATTTAAACACAGCGCTGTAAGAAACGTTCTTGTTTTTGTGTTACTACTTATTGCATTACAGAATTTAGCATTGATTTTGCTTCCTTCGTTACATTTATTCAAGACGTAAACAATGAAATTGATTAAATGTTTGAAATACTTATGCCACAGATGATCAAACAGCAAGAAATAATGTGTGCAGATATTCTAATTCTATCATGTAGGATTGTCTGTCCAAACCATAATGATGGATGGGCAATTTTCAAGCAATTCCAGTTTTTTTCAAAATGTGCTACCTTCATATCAATTCTCCAATCAATCATTGATAACTCTCAAAATGGCGAGGACTTACAATCAGCCTTGGGATTTGAATGTTGTGGAGCTGGATGGCGTGTCAGCGAGTGTTCGATCATCTCAGGGACACACTGGAATTTTAAAACTGGGGAGTTGCAGTGATGAGATGGAACCCATATGCTTCTAATTAAATAATCATTACATTCCTTAAAAAAATCTTGGGTCAGGAGGACGAGCAGAGAAATGTCAAATTGTAACTCATCAAACCTGAACAGGTTAACTCAGGGGATCTTGTACTGGATCCATTTCCTTGTTGTCCAGTTTTGTGCATACTGTGGTTCCGCATCCAATACCTATCAGGATTTGAAACGCTCTTTTGAATTGAACTGAACACTGCCCTCATTTTCCAAGGGAAACACTTGGCCAGTCAGGAGAGAAATGTTTTATCTTGTCTTGCAAGGGCCAATTTAACATTCTTATTTATGAATAAGGAACCAAGAAAGAAATTGCAAACCGAGATTGTGACTTGGATGACCGCAAAATAAAAACATAAAAACATCCAGGCTCTTGTGCCATGTTGGCATTTTGGAAAAGCAATGCAGTTAGTCCCACTCCCCTGCTCTCTCTCAAAAGCCCATTTGAAAATCAGTATTCTACACTGAGAAACTGCTGAGGTAATAAAATTTCACTCATAGCCTCAAATAATTAAGTACCGTTTTGCTGGAAGTATGAAAATGAAGTCTGCCTTAATGTCAAACTACTCAGACTATAAGAATAATTCTGAAATGTCTCATTATTGAAAACTGCAGAACATATTTAATCCACTGTTTATGCATTTTCAATCACATTATATCTTTGTTGAATTATACCTCTGACTTTTTAATAACAGTATAGACGATACTGGAAACTATTGTTTTGATGGAATATACACAAGAAGATGGCTGTGTTTATGGAACTCTTTGTTAGTCCATCATTATTTAATTGCAGACAATCAACATGCATCACTCCACAAAGCAATTTGCTCATCCTAATAATTCATTGCAATGAGACATTTTTGGGTACAAATTCCACAGTGATTTCTTTCCTCATCCAAGCAACTTTTACACTTTAATGCGTTGACATTGCACAAAGTAAAATTTATGTTGAACACATTCATTTGGAATGACATGACCTGCAAATTTTAGCAGATGCAATTTAAATGAATTAATAAGTTGATTAGAAGTAGAAACGTGAATTTCCCAATACACGAAAAACAAGCAACAACGTTTTGTATTAACATGTTCTGACCATTTAATGCCACAATGTGAAAAGCTTGTGAGATAGAGGGGAAAGTGGCAAGTTGGATCCAAATTGGCTCAGTGGCAGGAAATAAAGGGTAATGGTCCGCAAATGTTTCTGTGAATGGGATGTAATTTCCATGGCTCAGAGTTAGGTCTCTTGCTGTTTGTTGTAGATGTTAATGATTTAGACTTAAATTTGATAGGTATGGTTGGAAAATTTGTAAACAGTACAAAAGTTGTTTGGGTAGTTGATAATGAAGAATATGGATGTCAACTGTAGGATGGAAAGAATAGTACAGTTGAGTGGGCAGAAAGTGGTAAATCCAATTCAACCTGGAGAAATGTGAAGTTATGGATCTGGGGATGTCAAGGTAAGGAATTAAAAGCAGAGTCTTTAGAGGGCAGAGCAAGTGAGAGTTCTGGTACACAGGTGCACGTCCTCTGATCTCGGAAGGTTGCAGGACTGGGAGATAAGTTGGTAAAAAGGGCATGAATGATACTTTTTATCATTGGGTGAGATATTGAATGCAAAACAGGGGTATAATGCTGGATACATATAAAATAGTGACTAGGTTATAGTTACATTCTATGTGCAGTTCTGGTCACCACATTACAAGAATGGTCTTATAGCAGGACAATGGGGTTGAGAAACTTATCAGCCATGACTGAATAGTGCAGCAGACGTGATGGGCTGAATGGCCTAGTTTCTGCTCCCGTATCTTATGGTCTTATCGTGTTAAGAAGGAAGTAAGTGTTCTAGATTGAGCATAGAGGAGATTTATGAGAATGCTTTAAAATTGCAAGTATGAAGAAAGATTGGATAGATTTTATTTGTTTTCCTCATAACAGGAGAGTGAGTGCTGACTGAATCAACATATAAAAAACAGTGAGGTACTTGGGTAGACTGGACAGGGAAGACCTGTTTCCCTTACTGGCCAGATCGCTTATCAGGGCGCACTGATTGAAGGTGATTAGTAGAAGGATTTGAGGAAAATGTTTTTCACCCAGTGTTTGGTGGGTGTCAAGAATTCACTAACTAATTTGATGGTTGAGGCAGAAAGCCTCAACTTACTTAAAAAGAACTTGAATCTGTACTTGCAGTGCTGTAACCTGGGAAATGGGATTAAAATAGGAAGTAGAATCGATCCCCTACAGTATGGATACAGGCCCTTCAGCCCAACAAATCCACACCGACCCTTCGAAAAGAACCCCACCCAGCCCCATTCCCCTACCTTATATTTACCGCTGACTTGGCAATTTAGCATGGCCAATTCACTTAACCTGCACACCTTTTGGATTTTGAAAGGAAACTGGAGCACCTGGAGGAAACCCACGCAGACACAGAGAGAATTTGCAAGCTCCACACAGACAGTCACCCAAGGTGGGAATCGAATCCGGATCCCTGTCGCTGTGAGGATTAGAGTAGGTGGCAAATTTTTTTCAGCTGGTGCAGACAATAATGGGCTGAATGGCCCCTTTCAGCATTGTAACTTTTCTAAGTTTCTAATGTCTGCTTTTAAAAGGTCAATGGAAACCACATCCTGTTAGTTTTTTCTGAAACATGTTATTCTTTAGCCGATCTAGTTTCTTTCCTTATGCTCCAGAAATGATGTTAATGTTAATCGTTTTGCAGTGTGTATTTAAAGTGTCTATTTGTGTTACGTGAACCTGAATGGCAATTGTGCAATGCCTTGCAAATTATCCTGCTCTCATCTGGTTGCAGTCACAAAAGCCCAAACAGAAACGGGCCTACCTGCTGATTTTTTTTGTTCCTGTTGAGGTCAGCAGAATTGGTAGAAATATAGAAATTAAACTTGACGTGTTTTCTGTTTCACTCTCCACATACGTCCAAACGTCAATACTCTTTTGACCATTTCCAACATTTTCTGGTTTCTCAACAAATATAAATTGGCTTGCTCAGCATGGATTGCTGATGGAAATGGTTCATGGGGGTTGAATAGGGTCTTAATGAGCTTTGACTTTCATATTGCTCTCCCCCGTCTCCATATCCTAACAATTATCAATGAAAAATTAAGCATGTCCAATTAGGTAAAACACCAAAGTGTGGCCTGAGTTGTCGAACTGCAGAAAACAATTGACTGCCTGAGGAGATGTGTTACTTGATGGATAATCTTTTATTTTTGTCATGTTGGTCCACTCTCTTGCTGACTAACCATAGCAAAGCATAGCATTTGCAAACAGAGAGTGCTCAAAGACTTACAAATGTGACTGTTCATTCACAACTGGCCATAGCATCAGAGCAACACACCATCAAAGCCCAATTTGAATAAGAATCGAGTTATGATCAAAGGTAGTGCAATTATGATTTTTTTTAAAAAATCTCTCACAACCCATTCCTTCAATGTTAAATCCAACACAGGATTGTGTTTTCACAGAACCAAAAAACCATTATCCCTTCAAATGAAAAGAAATTAAATAGTTTTTAAAATACTGAATTAAACCAGTAGTGTTCATGTCCAGTAATTAATTATTTTTTTATAGGACAGTAATTTAACAATGAAGTTAACAGCTGATTTAAAAGGATACAATTCAGTGACTGTCTTAATGAAATATTTCAAATGTTGTAATTAGCTTGCAATTTTAAAAAGTTCATTTAGGAGTAAACTAATTATTTTTTCGCATATATTTTTCCATGATAGCACAAAAATACACCCGTACGCCTCAAGCTCTGACTGAGTATTTTGAAAATATCCTGGTCTTTTTTATGACATTTGGACACGGAAGAAATTCTCAACACATGTTAGAATACATTGATATGCAGTTGGTTTGAAGTTAGCTAACCCAACAAACAGCTCAAATTCCCTGTCCTAATTATAATTCCAGTGTCACCTATTCAGCATTTTTGGAATGCATCACACAATGGATAAAAATATCTCTGGGAGCGGCTCCTGCAGTATCCAACATTTTTCCCATTACAAAGTACAGCAAATTCTGATGAAAAATAAACTATAACAAAGGTTGAAAAATGGCATAATATATTATAAAATAATAGGTATGTTCTATACAAATAGATTAGTCAGGAGCAGAAATTGGCCACTTGGACCCACAAGCCCACTCCACCATTCAAAAATATAATAGTGATCTTAGTTATGTTTTGACTTTGTTGCTTTTCCGCTTTCATATCCTGCCCTCCCTGAAAAACAAACGAAATGGGAAGGATAAGTTCCATTTTTCCTTGTTAATGCTTTCTTATAGGCCATGAATAATGATCATGTGCACAGTCTGTAGTTGTCAAGTTATATTAAAGAATAACTACCTTATTCTCTGCAAAACAAAATAATTTTCTTTTATCACTAGACAGCCAGAGACATTAATGATACTTAGAAACACTTCTGTTTTGTAGTATGGCTGTAGTGGCTACAGGTAGATTAAATAACACCAGTAAAGAGGATCACAGAACATAGAACATTACAGCGCAGTACATGCCCTTCGCCCCTCAATGTTGTGCCACCTATGGAACCAATCTGAAGCCTATCTATCATACATTATTCCATTTTCATTCATATGTTTATCCAATGACCATTTAATGCCCTTAACGTTGGTGAGTCTATTACTGTTGCAGGCATGGTGTTCCAGGGCCCCTACTATTCTCTGAGTAAAGAACCTACCTCTAACATCTGTCCTAAATCTATCACCCCTCACTGTCCACCCTGTCTAACCCTCTGATTATCTTATATGTCTCAATTAAATCAATTCTCAACCTTCTCTCTAACAAAAACAGGTCATTCCATAGATGCACCACCCTCTGTGTGGAAAAGGATTGCCCCTCAGCTCCCTTTTAAATCTTTCCCCTCTCACCTTGCACCTTTGCCCTCTAGTTTTGGACCTCCGCACCCCAGAGAAAAAGACCTTGTCAATTTACCCTATCCATGTACCTCATGATTTTATAAACCTCCACAGGGTCACTCCTCAACCTCCAACAGTCCAGGGAAAATAATCCCAGACTTTTCTGTCTGTCCCTATAGTTCAAACCCTCCAACCATGGCAACACCATTATAAATCTTTTCTGAACCCTTTCAAGTTTAACAACATCATTCCTATAGCATGGAGACCAGAATTGCATGCGGTATGCCAAATGTGGCCTAATCAATGTCCTGTACACCACAACATGAACCTACCAACTCCGAGACTCAATGCACTGACCAATAAAGGCAAACAAACTTTGCTTTCTCACTCTCCAGGGGGTTGTTCTGGAGGATTGGAAGCAGGCAAATGTTGTTCCTTTTTTCAAGAAAGGTAATAGGGAAACCCTGGCAATTACAGACCAGTCAGTCTTACGTCTGTGGTCAGCAAGGTTTTGGAAAGAATTCTGAGGGAAAGAATTTATGACTGTTTGGAAAAGCATAGCATGAGTAAACGCAGTCAGCGTGGCTTGTGAGGGGAAGGTCATGCAGAACTAATCTTATTGAGTTCTTTGAGGAGGTGACAAGGTAGGCTGATGAAGGTCGAGCAATGGATGTGCTGTATATGGACTTCAGCAAGGCATTTGATAAGGTTCCCCATTGGAGGCTCATTCATAAAGTCAGGAGGTGTGGGATACAGGGAGATTTGGCTATCTGGATTCAGGATTGGTTGGCTGACAGAAGGCAGCGAGTGGTTGCAGATAGAAAATATTCTGCCTGGAGGTCAGTGTTGATTAGTGTCC
Organism: Chiloscyllium plagiosum; assembly: GCF_004010195.1. Lineage (NCBI taxonomy): Eukaryota > Metazoa > Chordata > Chondrichthyes > Orectolobiformes > Hemiscylliidae > Chiloscyllium > Chiloscyllium plagiosum. Next base: position 50,286,868 of record NC_057727.1, read on the forward strand.
CACACAGCTCTGTTCTTGGGCGTCAGCTCTTTGTAGTTTTTGTAGATGACTTGAATGAGGAGGTTGAAGGGTGGGTCAGTAAAATTGCAGATGACACTAAGGTTGGAGGTGTCATTGATAGTATTGAGGCTGTTGTAGGCTGCAGCATGACATAGACAGGATGCAGAGCTGGGTCGAGAAATGGCAGATGGAGTTCAACCTGGATAAATGTGAAGTAATGCATTTGGAAGTTAGAACTGGAATGCTGAATATAAGAATAAATCCAGGATTCTTGGCAGTGTAGAGGAATAGAGCGATCTTGGTGTTCAAGTACATAGATCCCTCAAAGTTGCCACCCAGGTGGATAGGGTTGTTAAGAAAGCAAAAGGTTGTTTTGGCTTTCATTAATAGGGGATCGAGTTTTAGAGCTGTGAAGTTTTGCTACAGCTCTACAAGTCTCTGGTAACACCACACTTTGAATATTGGTCCAGTTCTGATTGCCCTACTATAGGAAAGATACAGAGGCTTTGGAGAGGGTGCAAAGAAAGTTTACCAGGAAGGTTATTGGAAGGCTTGCCTTATGAAGAGAGGTTGACAAAGCTCGGACGTTTCTCTCTGGAGAGAAGGAGGAAGAGAGGTGACCTGATCGAGGCATACAAGGTAATGAGAAGCGTAGATAGAGTCAATAGCCAGATACTTTTCCCCAGGGCAGGATTGACTGGCCCGAGGGGTCATAGTTTTAAGATATTCGGAAAAAGGTATAGAGGGGACATCAGATGTAGGTTCTTTACGCAGAGAGTTGTGAAATCATAGAATGCGTTGCCAACGGTGGTGGCGGAAGCAGAGTCATTAGGGACATTTAAGTAACTGTTAGATATGCACATGGACAGCAGTGAATTGAGGGGTACGTAGGTTAGGTTATTTTATTTTACATTAGGATTAATCCTCAGCACAACATCGTGGGTTGAAGGGCCTGTTCTGTGCTGTACTTTTCTATGTTCTATGTTCTATACCAAATGCCTTCTTCACTATCCTGTCTACCTGGGACTCCACTTTCAAAGAACTATGAACTTGCACTCCAACATTCCCCAGGACTTTACCATTAAGTGTTTAAGTCATGCCCTGATTCACCTTTCCAAAATTCAGCACTTCACATTTATGTAAATTAAACTTCATTTGCCACTCCTCAGCCCATTGGCCCATCTGATTAAGGTCTCATTGTACTCTGAGCTGGCTTTCTTCGCTGTCCAAAACAGCTCCAGTTTTGGTGTCATCTGCAAACTTACTAACCATATCTCCATTCCAAATCTTTTATATAAATGGGTGGCATGTTGGCTCAGTGGTTAGCACAACTGCCTCACAGTGCCACGGATCTGGATTCAATTCCAGCCTTGGGCAACTGTCTGTGTGGAGTTTGCACATTTCCCCCCCGTGTCTGTGTTTCCCCCAGGTGCCCTGGTTTCCTCCCACAATTCAAAGATGTGCAGGTTAAGTGAATTAGCCATGCTAAATTGCCCATAGTGTTCAGGGATGTGTAGACTAGGTTCATTAGCCAGAGGCACATGTTGGGCCAAAGGCCCTGTTTCCACACTGTTTGGGATTCTAAATGACAAAAAGCAATGCACCCAGCATTGATCCTTGTGGTACACCCCGGTCACAAAGCAACCCTCTACCACCACCCTCTGTCTCCTATCTTTGAACCAGTTCTGTATCCAAATGGTTAGTTCTCCCTGTATTCCATGTGATCTACTTCCATATGACATTTACTCAAGTGGTGCAGGATGCATCTATGATTCAATACATACCCCATTCTCACTACACCTCCTTCTTTCCGATTGTTATTCTATTGCCATTTAGGCAGGCAGGTTAATCTATCTGCAACCAAAGTAGATAAGCTCACATTTATCCACTTTATACTTCATCTGCCATGCATTTGTTCACCTACACAACTTGTCCAAATCTTTGAATCCTCCTCACTGGTCACCTTCCCAACCAGCTTTGTGTCATCGGTAACTGAAAGGTGTTACATTTAATTTGCTCATCTAAATCATAAATACATATTGTGAATAGCTGGTGTCCAACCATTTTTCCACACTCATCACAGGCTGCATGTGTCAGAGGACAAGTTACTTCCTCGTCTTTGCTTCCTGTTTGTCAACCAATTCTCTATCACTAGAGGAGGATACTGCCTGACCTGCTGTGCTTTTCCAGCACCATACTAATCTAAACTCTGGTTTCCAGCATTTGCAGTCCTTGTTTTTACCTAATTCTCTATCCCTGTCAGAACACTACCCCCAACCCATACACTTCAATTTTACATGCTAATCTCTTATGTAAGCAATGTAAAATTGTAGGATGCAGTGGAAAACTTGGATTATAATATCTCTGCAGGGGCAGAAAATTGAGAGGATGTAGCACTGGATCAGAGGATATGAGAGGGCCTCCTACAGGAATTGTTAGAATTAAAAAATGCGGTTCATTAAAATACTCAGTCAGAAGAGGTAGAAGTACCAGAAGCTATTCAAAACCGAAGCAACTGTCAGAACAGAAGAGCATACACTCAGAGGTAAATAAAAGAAGGAAGCTCATTCAGTTGGCAATGATTTGCCTGACTTTTACCTGTGCATGAGCTGTAATGGCTTGCTGTAGCAAGACATTCTGAACAGAAGAAATATGAAGTTATCTTTCTTAAGAAAGATCATCATCTGAACTCCTGTATATTTTGAATATTTTATGATGCATCTGTATCTTGCTTTTTAAAATGTTCTTCCTTGGTAATCACAGCAGGGTGTGATTTACAATGAATAGAGTGAAGTGCAGAAAGGGATCCAAAACTAACCCATAAATATGATGACTTTTCTCAATGTATTTTATTTGACATGCTTCAAAATTCCTCGCATGTGGTATGCACAAATAAATAAATATACATTTCCATTTAGCAACCTCTGTCCATCTGGCTTGATTTAGAAAACAGACTTTCATAAACAAAAGTATTTTGCACTCACTGCGCCACTCACTTTGTTTTAGCAAAGAAATTTATTGTTGATCGATAAACTGAAGAGAAATGCTGCAATGTCCGTATAAAAAAAATCACTGCTGTCTCTGTCAGAAGGCACCAATTTCACTGGTTAGTGTCCCAGTTTATGGATGGTACTGCATCAGTTGCACAATTGTACTTTGTAAAATTTGCAAAGAGCATGACCCCCATCAGGCTATTCTGAATGCAATCAATAAATATTAGCAGAATTTGTCAAGTGCATTCTCTGGAACATTCCTAATCGAGAATAACTACTACCACAAGATAGTCTGTGTGTTTTAGGAAGATCTTAGCATTTACCTCAAAATTGTCGCATATATAGGATTAATAGCTACATGCACATAGCTGAACTGCATCAACAATGATGTCAGATTACATGGAACAGAGAACTGAGAAAGGTGATTCTACTGATGCCCAACTGAACCATGTCTCTGAACATGGAGTAAGTAGTTAAGAAATGCTTCTCAGTTTGCATCAATACAGTGCCACCTATCTGGTCCGAAGAGCTCTGAGAAACTGCATGTCATATTTATGCATCATGACAGTGGTACTGTGCAGTCTGCAAGCTGTTTCCAAAGAATCTCAGCTGATGCTGATAAAGGTGAAGAGCCTTCAACCCAGCAGAACTCACTTGATGCTGACAGCAGAAATCTCACCAACTACTTGTTACAAAAGCCTCCACTATCGCCCAAGAGAAGAGCACACAAAGACAATGGAAAATGCAAACTCCAGCTCATCCCTGGAGTTTCCATGAAACTGCCAAAACTGGTTTTGCCAATTCTGGAAGTATGGGGCTTTCTCCAGACTTGCTCAGAAGCCAGAAAAGTATCAAGTTCTGTGAGGTTCTATCCTACCAATGTCAGCTGCATTGACAATATTTTCAGAGACAAGGGATCAGTGAAGAAATTGCTAAATATTATATGAGGTACTTTCAATTATTCCTTTGGGAGGTTTCCACAGACTGGGGAAAATTCAGTTCAGACAAAAGGCTCCAAAGAAAATTTTCATTCCTGTGGTAATACTTTCTGCCAGGCACCAGCGTGGTATCAAGATAGGAAGGCCCCCAGAGCATCTACTTTGAAGTTGATAGGGTTAATGGTTGGTGTGTTTTCCCTGGGAGGGGGGATTTCAAGACTAGGAGGCATGGTGAGAGAAGAGAGATTTAAAAAGACATGAGAGGCGTTTCTTTTTACACAGAGGGTGGCTCATGTTTGGAATGAACTTTCTGAGGAAGTGATGGATGAGGGCAGAAATACAATGTCTAAAAGATACTTAGATAAATACATGAAGGTTTGGAGGGCTATGGACCAGGAGCAGGCAGATTGGACTAGTTTAGTTTGGGATTATGTTTGGACTGGTTGGACCGAAGGGTCTGTTTCTGTGCTGTATGACTCTCGGCTCTGGAGTAAGATATCATTAAATGATACCTTGTGGTGTGAAAAGCCTAATTAGTCATTGGTGCACACTGCCATTTCTGTCAGAGGAGGGACAATTTTCAAGCAGCGTGCTGGAGTAAGTAACTTTCAACTCCAACCCACCTCCACCACCAGCCCCCCCCCACCCCGCCGCCCATGACCTTATCCCTGTGATCCTGCGTTCCCCATGGCTAGCTCACATAACCTGCACATCCCTGTACACTGTGGGCAATTTGGCATTGTCAATCCACCCTAGCCTGCATATGTTTGGACTGTGGGAGGAGATCAGAGTACCCAGAGGAAATCCATGCATACATAGGGAGCATCTGCAAACTCCGCACAGTTGCCTGAGGCTGGGGTCGAACCGGGTCCCTGGTGCTGTGAGGCGGCGGTGCTAACCACTGAGCCACCGTGCCACCCCAGAGTAGCGATGGGGGGTGACAAGTGAACCGTGACATCACCCTACACTGGGCATGTGTCTACAGAAGCACTGGATACCAACATCCTGCTTAATGGGATAGCAGGGGATAGAGTGATGGTATTAATTGCCTGGAATATATGAATGGTGGTGTGAGAAATGAATATTCACCATCTGCAGCATGTTCTGCCATTCAGTGAGATTACAGCTAATCTGTCAGCTAACTCCATACACCAGCCCTTTCCCTGTACCCATCAACATCTTTGATTAACAAAGATCTACCTATTTCCGATTTAAAATTAACAACTAGCCCAGCTTCAATTGTCATTTGTGGAAGAGTGCTCTGAATTTCTCCCATCCTTCAAATGTTTCCTAATGTTACTTTTGAGAGGTCTCACTTTGATTGTTTGACACTCCCCTCCAGTCCTGTACTCACAGCCAATGGAAACAATTTAACTTTATCTATTCTATCTGTTCTGGTAAACATTTTGAAAGTAAAATTTCCCTGAACCATATAAATTGCAGGGAATGCCATGTTAGTTTGTGTAATCTCTCTTTGTAACAAAGCTCTTGGAGACTATTTTGATGAACCTCGCCTGTTCCACCTCCCCAAAACATCCTTCTAATGGTATGGTGCCCAGAACAGCTCACAATGACTTTCTGTGCAGTAACCAGTGCTTTGAATAGCTGATGCATGTCTTCTATCCCATTGTATCCTAGTCCTCTCAATACAAAGACTGGTATTGCCACAGTCTTCCTGATTATTGATTATTTCTGATTATTGGGATTTTGTAAAGGTCTGCATGGTGGGTTAAATGGTGGCCCGGTGGTTGGCACTGCTGCCTCACAGCACCAGGGACCTGGTCTGATTCCAGCCTTAGGCGACTGGGCCGGGTGCTGGCAGGTGGGACTAGATTGGGTTGGGATATCTGGTCAGGCATGGACGGGTTGGACCAAAGGGTCTGTTTCCATGCGATACATCTCTATGACTCTATGGCGCTAATTGAAAAACATACAACAGCCTCTGTCACTCTGGAGTCTAAAACATCACTTTCCCATCATGTCATACAATCAAAACAGTAGTGTCATCGTCAATGGCCTCAAAATGCCTTTTAATTTGAACACAACAGGGACATCTCTTGGACACTACGCCTGAGTTCAAGCTGAAGGTTTTCTGCCAGAATGGCCCAGGGGTAAACAATGGATGATAACATCTAGAAACAGGAGTAGGCTGTTTGCTCTACAATTCAATAGCATTATGGCTGATCCAACATTCCTCAAGTCCATTTTCCTGCCCATTCTCCTAACCTTTGATTTCCTTTTTGATCAAGAATCTATGTACTTCAGCCTTAAGTATACACAAGGACTTTGTCCCCAGAACTCTCCCCCAAACACTCACGAGCCTCTGAGAAAAGAAATTACTCCTTATCTCAGTCTTAAATTAGCACCCCTTAATTCTGAGACCATGACCTCTGGTCTGAGATTTCCCAATGAGGGCAATGTCCCCTCAGCATTTACTCTGTCAAGCCCCTTCAGAATCACCTCTCACTCTTCTAAATTACAAAGAGTAGAGTCCTGTTTAACCTTTGTTCATAAGCTGATCCCTCCATACTAGGGATCATCCTCACGAACATTCTCTGATCTCCTCCAATGATCCAATGGTCCCTTGATCTCCTCCTCATAGATCAGGGGACCAAAACTACCCACAGTGATCCAGATGTGGTTTCACCAGTACGTGGTACAGTTGCACTAAGACTTCCCTATTCTTATACTCCACACCCCCTTGAAATAAGGGCCAACAATCTATTAGCCTTCCTTATTGCCTGCTGAACCTGTGTGCTAGCTTTGTGTGTTTCATGCACGGGAACCCCCAAGTTCCTTTGTGTTGCAGCTTTCTGCAGTTTTTCTCCACTTAAATAATATCACACTGAAGATACAAGGGATCATGGTAATAAACAAAATGAAGATGTTTTAAAGCATTCACAATCAGGAGGCCTCCTTACTTAGCCACAGAGGCTGTGGAGAGTTGTGTCTGACTTGCAAAATGTATGAACTGAACAAACAATTTCAGGACGGAATTTCCAAAGATATTCACAGGATTGTGGAAGCTGCAAACAACTCACCACATCACAATAAAATTAATTGTATCTATTCACCCCTAGAATGATTCCAACCTCTCTTACAATGAGGTTAAAAAAAAACAAAGAGACTGAAGCCATTTTGCACCAGTGGTTCATATCAGTGACCCAGTCAATGTATTAGTGTTTCAGTAAATTGCATGTACATAAAACTAAAGGGATTAAAATCATCGAGTTGTAGGATCTTTTAGCATGGAAAGAGGCCATTCAGCCCATCATGTCGACACCAAATGTCAAGCACTTATCTACTGTAATCCCATTTTCCCATAATTGGCCTATATCACTACCAAGTGATCGTCCAAATGCTTCTTAAATGCTGTGATGGTTCACACATCTAGCACGTCCTTTACACATTTGTGGGGACCTCACACAGCTCAACAAAGTCATTAAATGATAAATTGACATTGACAAGAGCATAGTGAACTTCATGGGCAGCTCAGTATTCATAAAATTGGGCACAAACACAGTATTTGGCAGCCCCTATTGGAAGAAGAATTCAAACTTTTAACGACTTCTTTATCTCAGTTTGGTTAATCATCTAACTTTCAACCATTTGCATTGCCTCAACACCGAAAATCTTCCAAAATACACATGGCTGGTATGCCAAAAGGACTTGATGAAGTAATCTGCCATGTCGATGATATGCTCATGTGTGACTGCAGCACAATAGAGCTTGATATGAGAGAGACAAAAATTAGAGTGTTGCAATGTTTAATGGCTAAGGTCTCACTCAACCATAAGTGTGAATTTTCCAAGCCTGCCATCAATTTCTGAGATCATATTGTCAAGGCATTAGGAGTCAAGTTGGATCTCCAAAAAACAGTCACCATAAAGAGTTTTTCACGATCCTGCATGGTCACTGAGATTCTGAAATTCATTGGCATGGATAAGCAGTTAGGCAAACTTCCACCCAACCTGGCACACATCAGTCAGAATAGGGCTAGGATTGGTGCAGGGACATGTGCCAACATCAGGCCTTCAATATAGGTAAGGAACATCCTATGTCTAGCCAAGCCCTGGCTCATTATGCCCTGGACCTTTCCAGCAGCCTAAACTTTCCTGTTTGCCATTAAAGTGTGATGTTGAGGTATTAAAATGACAAAGTAACAGATTTTCACAACACAGAGTAAGGCCTTTCAGTCCACCATGTCCATACTGGTCAACAAGAACCTACCAGTTTTAGTCCCATTTTCCAGCACTTGTCCTAGCTCATGTGTGCTGCAGTCACACATGAGCATATCATCCACATGGCATATTACTTTATCAAGTCCCTTTGGCATGCCAGCCATGTGTATTTTGGAAGATTTTCGGTGTTGAGGCAATGCAAATGGTTGAAAGTTAGACGATTAACCAAACTAAGATAAGGAAGTAGTTGAAAATTTGGATTCTTCATCCAATAGGGGCTGCCAAAAACTGTGTTTGTGTCCAACTTTATGAAGGCTAGTTAAATATTGTGATTTATCCAATCTCTAACACCCATTCAAATAGTGAATTCCAGATATCCACCGAGTTCCAGGTATTCACCAAGCCCCAGGTAAAAGAAATCCTTAAATCGCCCCTAAACCCATCACCCTTCAACTTGAATCAATGTCCCGGTTATTGATATTTCTACTAAGAGAAAATAGTTTCTTCCTGTATTTTCTATCGATGCCCCTCATCATTTTGTATACTTCAGTAAAGTCCCCCCTCAACTCTTTCTACTCTTAAGAAAGACAATCCCAGCCTTTCTAGTCTCTCTTCATGGATTAAATGCACCAAATAACATGCTTGGAAATCTCCTCTACACCACTTACATCCTCCTTATCACGTGACAACCGGACTAAACATAGTACTCCAGCAAGACCTAGCTAATGTCTTATACAGCTCCATTATAAACTCCCTGTTCTTGTATTCAATGCCTTGACTAAAGAAGGGAAGTATTCCATTCCCTGTCTTAATCAATTTATCTACCTATCCCTGTTTCCTTTAAGGATCTGTAGACATGCAAGATCCCTCTGATCATGTGTACCACCTGTGGTAGTCTTCCCAAAATGCATCAGCTGAGATTTTTCACGATTAAATTTGAAGGTTGGGAATTGAGTCACAGGTAGACAGGGTAGTGAATTGGTCAGGGCATGGAGTACAGGAATTGGGAGGTCATGCTGTGGCTGTAAAGGACATTAGTTAGGTCACTTTTGTCATACTGTATTCAATTCTGGTCTCCCTGCTAGAGGAAGATCTTGTTGAACTTGAAAGGGTGCAGAAAAGATAACAGACAATAGACAATAGGTGCAGGAGTAGGCCATTCTGCCCTTCGAGCCTGCACCACCATTCATTATGATCATGGCTGATCATCCTCAATCAGTATCCTGTTCCTGCCTTATCTCCATAACCTTTGATTCCACTATCCTTGAGAGCTCTATCCAACTCTTTCTTAAATGAATCCAGAGACTGGGCCTCCACTGCCTTCTGTGGCAGAGCATTCCACACACCCACCACTCTCTGGGTGAAGAAGTTTCTCCTCATCTCTGTCCTAAATGGCCTACCCCTTATTTCTAAGCTGTGTCCTCTGGTTCGGGACTCACCCATCAGCGGAAACATGTTTCCTGCCTCCAGAGTGTCCAATCCTTTAATAATCTTATACGTCTCAATCAGATCCCCTCTCAGTCTTCTAAACTCAAGGGTATACAAGCCCAGTCGCTCCAATCTTTCAACATAAGGTAGTCCCGCCATTCCAGGAATTGATCTCGTGAACCTACGCTGCACTCCCTCAATAGCCAGAATGTCTTTCCTCAAATTTGGAGACCAGAACTGCACACAATATTCCAGGTGCGGTCTCACCAGGGCCCTGTACAGCTGCAGAAAAACCTCTTTACTTCTATACTCAATCCCTCTTGTTATGAAGGCCAGCATGCTATTAGATTTCTTCACTACCTGCTGTACCTGCATGCTTGCCTTCATTGGTGTACAAGAACACCCAGATCTCTTTGTACTGCCCCTTTATATAATTTGACTCCATTTAGGTAGTAATCTGCCTTCCTATTCTTGACACCAAAGTGGATAACCATACATTTATCCACATTAAACTGCATCTGCCATGCATCTGTCCACTCACCAAACTTGACCAGGTCACCCTGTAATCTCCTAACATCCTCCTCACATTTCACCCTGCCACCCAGCTTTGTATCATCGGCAAATTTGCTCATGTTACTATTAATACCATCTTCTATATCATTAATATATATTGTAAAAAGCTGCGGTCCCAGCACTGATCCCTGTGGTACCCCACTGGTCACCACCTGCCATTCCGAAAGGGAGCCGTTTATCACTACTCTTTGTTTCCTGTCAGCCAAACAATTTTCAATGTAAGTCAGTACTTTGCCCCCAATACCATGCACCCTAATTTTGCTCACTAACCTCCTATGTGTGACTTTATCAAAGTCTTTCTGAAAGTCCAGCTGCACTATATCCACTGGATCTCCCTTGTCCATCTTCAGAGTTACATCCTCAAAAAATTCCAGAAGATTAGTCAAGCATGATTTCCCCTTCATAAATCCATGCTGACTCCGACCTATCCCATTACAGATATCCAGATGTGTCATAATTTCATCCTTCATAATTGACTCCAGCATCTTTCCCTCCACTGAGGTCAGACCAACTGGTCTATAATTTCCTGCTTTCTCTCTCGCTCCTTTCTTAAAAAGTTGTACAAAATTAGCCACTCTCCAATCTGCAGGAACTGATCCTGAATCTATCAAACTCTGGAAAATAATCACCAATGCATCCATGATTTCTAGACTCACCTCCTTCAGTACCCTAGGATGTAGACCATCAGGCCCCAGGGACTTATCAGCCTTCAGACCTAACAGTCTCTCCAACACCAATTCCTGGCAAATATAAATTCCCTTCAGTTCAGGTCCTTAAGCCACTGTTACCTCAGGGAGATTGCTTGTGTCTTCCCCAGTGAACACAGATCTGAAATACCAAATCAACTCTTCTGCCATTTCTTTGTTCCCCGTAATATATTCCCCTGTTTCTGTCTTCAAGGGCCCAATTTTATATCATATATAAAATATAGACTTTAGTAATGCTTTTTTTTTCTGTTGGCAATTCCAAAGTGTTTTACCTGCCTTCCAAAACAAGTTCATGTGTAAATGAGTTTGTTTAAGGGAGAGATTAGATTCCCTCCAGTGTGGAAACAGGCCCTTCGGCCCAACAAGTCCACACTGACCCTCCAAAGAGTAACCCACCCAGACCCATTGCCCTCTGACTCATGTGCCTCACATTAAATTGCCCGTAATAGTCAGAGGGAAATGGGTCTGAGTGGGTTACTCTTTGGAGGGTCGGTGTGGACTTGTTGGGCCGAAGGGCCTGTTTCCACACTGGAGGGAATTTAATCTCTCCCTTAAACAAATCATTTACATGTGAACTTGTTTTGGAAGGCAGGTAAAACACTTTGGAATTGCCAACAGAAAAAAAATACAAAGCATTACTAAAGTCTATATTTTATACATATTATAAAGTCTGGTTGGTTCGCTAAGCTGGCTCAATGGCTTGCATGTGGTTCAGTATTTGGAAAGATATCACTGTTCCTTCAGTGTCACTGGGTTAAAATCCTGGGACTCCCTCCCTAACAGTGCTGTGAGTCGACTGGCAACAAATGGACTGCAACAGTTGAAGAAGACAGCTGACTACTACCTTTACAATACAACTAGCAATGGACAATAAATGCTGGCCCAGCCAGCAATACTCACATCCCATGAGTAAATCAAATAAAATGTGTAAACAGCTTAGGTTCAATTTCCCCTTCCAGCTGACTGAGATTCGGGATCTATCTCCTCATGTTTACATGAACATTGTTGTGTTGGAGGATTTGAGCGATAGGGAGAGGCAGAATAGGCTGGAACTATTTTCCCTGGTGCATCGGAGGCTGAGGAATGACCTTATGGAGGTTTATAAAATCATGAGGGGTATGGCTAGAGTGGATAGTCAAGGTCTTTTTCCTCGGCTGGAGGAGTCTCAAACTCGAGGGTCTAGGTTAAAGGCGAAGGGGAAAGATTTGAAAAGGACCTCGGGGGCAATGTTTTCATGCAGTGGGTGGGGAGTGGCCAGAGGAAGTGGTAGACGTGGGTACGATTACAACATTTGAATGGATCCATGAAAAGGAAGTGTTTCGAGAGGTATGGGGCAAATATTGGCAAATAGGACTAGATCAGTTCAGCATAACTGGTCAGCATGGATGAGTTTGATGGAAGTGTCTGTTTCCGTGCTGTGCAACTCTATGACTCAATGACTGTTCTGCCCATCTGCGCAGCCTATCTATATTGTTCTACAGTCTAAGGTTTTCCTTCTTGCTATTTACCAAATCAACAATTTTTGTGTCATTTGGAAAGTAACTCGTCATGCCCTATACATTCAGATAGAGTCAGAGAGACGTACAGCATGGAAACAGACCCTTCGGTCCAACCCATCCATGCCGACCAGATATCCCAACCCAATTTAGTCCCACCTGCCAGCACCCGGCCCATATCCCTCCAAACCCTTCCTTTTCATATACCCATCCAAATGCCTCTTAAATGTTGCAATTGTACCAGCCTCCACCACATCCTCTGGCAACTTATTCCATACATGTACCACCCTCTGTTTGAAAAAGTTGCCCCTTAGGTCTCTTTTATATCTTTCCCCTCTCACCCTAAACCTATGCCCTCTAGTTCTGGACTCCCCAACCCCAGGGAAAAGACTTTGCCTATTTATCCTATCCATGCCCCTCATAATTTTGTAAACCTCTATAAGGTCACCCCTCAGCCTCCGACGGTCCAGGGAAAACAGCCCCAGCCTCTTCAGCCTCTCCCTTTAGCTCAGATCCTCCAACCCTGGCAACATCCTTGTAAATCTTTTCTGAACCCTTTCAAGTTTCACGACATCTTGCAAATGCACACTATTAACAACAAAGGACCCAACAGCAAACCTGCAGTATCTTCACCACCCTTCTTGAATAATAATTCCACATTAGATGCCTTCTAGTTCTCTGGCATCTCTCCTGTGTCCTGAGAGGATTTGAAAATTAATGCAACCTCCTCCTTTTACCATTCCATCAGTTTGCTCTGTATGGTGCCCAGTCCTATTCTGTCTAATGCTCCCAAAACCTGTCTGTAATGTTTATACAAAATAACTCAGTGCTTAAAACAAATCAGACAAGCAAATTCAAATAGCACAAAGCTCTGAAACAGGATGACAATTTCAATGAATTTTTGAAAATCTATCGCTGATTTCTTTTTTCAATCTTTTTGATAACCACCATTCTGCAACTGTACAACTCATAAACAAATGCTCTGCATGTGTGTTCTGTATTCCTGAAAAAAACACACAGGAAAATAATTTCTTGGTATTTTCAAACTATCAGTGTTGTGTTCTATTTATCTTCACTTAAATAGTTTAAACTTAAATAAAAAGAAATGGCTGGTTACAAGTAATTACGAAATAATTCAATGGAATGATTAGATGAGATCATAAATTGGGCAGAGTATATTTTTAATGCATTTTCACTGAATTTGCTTTCAAAGTACAAAATAACATTGAAACCTATCCTTCCTGGCTGGGAATTGATGTATCATGCTTCATTATCTAAGACTCCCAAAAATCAATTGGAAAGAGCAGCTTTGATTAGGCAGGCAACTGAAGATAATTTGATTCCCAAAACTTTCATGTGCATTCTATAAAATATTGATGTGATGAATTGTAGCTGTGGGACTTTTTTTTACTATTATGGAAATATAGTTTTGCTGATGGACATTTTGGGATTCAGACATCTGATCTTGCAGTCTCCTTAAAGTCTCAGCTTGAAATATTGAGTCCCCAAAACAGAGGCTGTGCTGCAATCAACTAATAGTGAACAACATAACATTTGCAATGTATGCTTGCGTTTTTGCTCTGCATGCACAAATTCCAATTTGCTGTGAATGTCTCGTGGTGATGAGAGCTGTTGTCGACTTGGGGAAATGCAGTTGAACTGAATACAAAGTAAGCCTGAAACTGACATTGCTGGGGGCAAACTAATTCTCTTCAAAAGTAATAACCTATTAACAATGATGCTTTTTACAGACATTAATACATCTATTAAAATGTGTCAAAATAAAATTACTGTTTGTAATAACAGGCTTGCATAGACATAGAAGATCATAAAGTTATAAAAGCAGTCTAAAATCCATAACAGCCTTCAGTCGAGCAACATCTTGTCCTACTCCTTGTTTGAAGTCTCGTTTCACTAGCACTGCTAATTCTAACACTTTAACCAACTGAACCTTGTTGGAACACATCAGTCGGGTATTCAAGTATAAGGGACAAATGTCCTAAGCCTTAATTTGTATGTGCAAACAGACAAATCCAGAAAATAGCAAAATCTTGAAGCAACTGACGTAACACCAACAACTTATTTCTATGGTTCAAATGGATATGATGTTCTGGAAAATGTTGAAATTTCATTTCAGTGATAAGCTTCATAATTGATCGATTTTTAATCTCAAACTGGGTGAAGTTGACATTTGGAGTATCGACAATTTAATCAGACCACTCCCCTCAAAAAACTCCTAATCCTCCTGCTCACCATATTGTGCAGACATTCTTCCTGCTTCAACATCCTTGCCCAAGACGTGCTCTCATCTCTAATTCAGAAGCTTGTGGAGCCCTGAAACTGCTAAAATGTCTCAATTGCCTTTTGAACAGGATGTTAAAACACAAGCCCCATTTACTTTGCAGTCAAATGTAAATTATTCAAGAATGCTCTTCTCAGAACTTGCAGAAATGTTATATGCACACAATTTGTTTGCCATGTTTTCTGACAAAATAATTATTACCGTATTTCAAAATAATTAACTGGCTGAGAAACACTTGGAAATATCCTGAGATTGTGAGATGTGGTTTAGAAATAAAAGTTCTTCCCTTCCTAAGAAATTCAATGGAAGAAAGAATTGAAGAAACCAATTATGCTCAGAATCAGATATCACAGAGGATTCTTTGTGTTCAATTGTTGCTTGGAATAGGAACTTTTACAACAGTCTGAAGCACAATGAATTTTAGTTACGTTCTCAAACAAAACAAAATGGTTGGTGTGGCTTCTGATTAGATCATGTGTGGAATTTTAATACACTTCATCAACACAGTCAGCAATACACAGTGACCCTAAACCACCCTCATGTAAGAAAAATATTCCCTCAATTATCTATTCTAAATGACCACAACATTAAATACTTTCAAACGGCTGAATTTTACTTCAGCAGCCTACAGCCGACTATGTGAAATATAGGCTTTATTTAATAATTTAGATCGGTGCTACTTGGACTGATCATTTGAAGAGAGTAACCAAATAGGATGTGGTGTTAAGCCGTGCCAATTTCTTATTTGTATCTACAGTTTATAAAACTGCAGGTCCCAATCGACATTTCACAGGATACTAATTGTATGATTATTTGTGTTCAGCCCTATAATTAGATTAAATTGGAGATACCAGGATTCTTGGAGCAAACAATTTGAGGTACATTAGGGGCATAGCAGTAAACAGTTTGAGGCATAGAAGAGCGAGAGATAACTGTAGTTGTCAATTTGGGAAATAAATTTTCCAAGTCTCTGCCAAAACAAATAATGGGGAAAATCAAGGAACTAGGAAATTGTTTTATTCTCCTTTTCTCTGTGTCCTTTGTCCTACACATGTCATATTCTTCCTGTGTTTCTCTTACTTAACTTGTTTTATTTATATGTTTTTATTTCCATTTTATCAAGCAGCAATGTTTCTTTTATCCTTTTTCTTGCTTAAAAGGTCTTCATCCACAACAGTTCTAATGAAAGGTCAACAACCTGAAAATGTCTCTCTCTACAGATGTTTTTGACCTGCAGGATGATTTCAACATTCACTTTAGATTTTCAGAACTTCAAAATTTTCCTTTGATTTCGTAAAAGATCTGTTGGTCTTGAAATAGGTATAGTACAAATTCAACAGAATGACTGCATTCACGATAACAAGACAGAACCAGACATTTCATCACAACCAGTCCATGCCAATTGCTGTAGAGAAAGCTTCTCATATTTTCTCCTTTCACTGTATCAACATAACTTTTTACTCCCTTTTTCCTGATCTGAAAAATGGCTTTGATAGTAACTCCACTATTCTTTGGAGAAAGATGTTTTCTTTGAGATTTCCCACTAAATTTCTTGGATTACCTTATGCTGATGGCCTCTAGTTTTCCCCTTAACTGCAAAGTAAAAAAAGATTATCTTCGTCTACGATGTGAAAATCTTCTAAAATCATAAAATCCTGAGGCTGGCCCTTAGGCAAGAGAGCCACCCGGTTCATTATGTTCTGATAGGTGTAACCTCACATTCCTTGTGTTGTCCTTTTAAGTACATTCTCTCCCCTCACAAGCCTCTCTGCCCTTTTTGTAAATTGGCAACCAGGCTAGACACAACACTCATCTGGAGTTAATTCATGCGGCTTGCAGGAGTTAGAATTATGGCGGGGTGGAGGATGTGACTTAATTAAGTGGGAGTTGACATTTCACTTCCGTGACTGTATTTCAATTTAGAGATTAGCTCAGTGGCACATGTGGAAGTGATGGACCTCATGGAATCCTATGGCAAATTCCTATCAGTAATAAATTTCCAATATTTCTTTTGTCTTTTCTTTTCATGCTTTTTACAACTGTGGACTGAAATAAGAAGAAAATATGTTGCTTTAAAACCAATGTTTTGAGAATTGCTATATATTTTGAAAAGCAAATAATCTAACATTCATAACAAGGTAAGAACAGAAGAATTTAGGAGCAAGAATAGGCAATTCAGTTTCTGAGTCTTCTCTGCCATTAATTCAAACACGGCTAACCTCATCTCAGCCTTGACTCCACTTTCCTGTCTGTTTTCTCCATAATTGGTCAACCTATTATGAATTAAAATACATTTATCTCCTCCTTAAATATATTCAGTGTCACAGCATCTCTGGTTTTGGGAATTCCACAAATTCATGACTCTTTGAATCTTTGAAATAACTCCACTGAGGCTGATATCCCATCACCAAGGCATTCTTTATATACATGCACATTGTATTCTACACTGTTCCAGCTTCCACAGAGCCAGCTCTCAGGGTGAACGAAACCTCTGACACTTCTGATAATATCTATCAGCCAGAGCTCCCTGATTGGACCAGATTAACAGCCCCAATCAGGGAACTTATATTCTACGAGGTCCACCTGGCTGATCAAGTTACAATATTTACATCCCTCTCCCTCTGAGTCTGGGGACATAGACCAGTTCTTTTTCTTGTAGCCTCTCCTGGAGGGTTTTCGCACCAATTTCTCTGACTCAGCCTCAGACACCGCAATCCTAGGTGACCTCATTGTTTAAATAAGCAGTCATTGGTGTTAGAATTGCTGATGAATTGAAGATGAGGGCTTTTATTTTACAGATTAGCTTTAGTTGGCAAAAAGAAGTTGATTGGTCAATGGACTGGTGACGAGTTATCAATGACAAATGCCTTTTTGCATGCTAACAACCATATGGTTCATTCTCAGGAAACTGAAGAGCTTGGGATCAAGAACTGAGAAGTAGCAGATGGAGTGTAATTCAGATAAATGCGAGGTGCTGCATTTTGGAAAAGCAAATCTTAGCAGGACTTATACAGTTAATAGCAAGGTCCTAGGGAATGTTGCTAAACAAAGAGACCTTGGAGTGCAGGTTCATAGCTCCAAACAAAGAGACCTTGGAGTGCAGGTTCATAGCTCCTTGAAAGTGGACTCTCAGATAGATAGGATAGTGAATAAGGTGTTTGGTATGCTTTCCTTTATTTGTCAGAGTATTGAGTACAGGAGTTGGGAGCTCATGTTGCGGCTGCACAGGACATTGGTTAGGCCACTGTTGGAATATTGCGTGCAATTCTGGTCTCCTTCCTATCGGAAAGATGTTGTGAAACTTGAAAGGGTTCAGAAAAGATTTACAAGGATGTTGCCAGGCTTGGAGGATGTGAGCTTCAGGGAGAGGCTGAACAGGCTGGGGCTGTTTTCCCTGGACCGTTGGAGGCTGAGAGCTGACTTTATAGAGGTTTACAAAATTATGAGAGGCATAGATAGGATAAATAGACAAAATCTTTTCTCTGGGGTTGGGGAGTCCAGAATGAGAGGGCAAAGGTTTAGGGTGAGAGGGGAAAGATATAAAAGAGACCTAAGGGGCAACTTTTTCACAGAGGGTGGATCGTGTATGGAATGAGTTGCCAGAGGAAGTGGTGGAGGCTAGTACAATTGCAACATTTAAGAGGCATTTGGATGGGTAGATGAAAAGGAAGAGTTTGGAGCGATATGGGCCGGGTGCTGGCAGGTGGGACTAGATTGGGTTGGGATATCTGGTCGGCATGGACGGGCTGGACCGAAGGGTCTGTTTCCATGCTGTACATCTCTGTGACTCTTTGACTCTATAGCATAATTTAAAACAAAATTAACATATCCCCATCATCTAATGGGCCATCTTTCTGTTCTCTGTGGCGAAAACTAATTTATTTTTCTTTTAACTGTTGCTATAAGCTGTGAATGTTAATGAGTAAGTCACATAAGTTAACCAGCCACCTTGTGCCTTTTGCAAACTCGTGGAAGCACTTGGAAAAGGAAGACCAAGAAGAAACCCTCTGATCAGCAAGAAACAATTCAATAAATTTTGTCAACAAAGACAATCAAACTGAGTTCCCAAATTTCCGACATCCATGTTCTTTTGTTTATGTGTGTGTGTGTGCGCACACACGCGTGTGTGTTTGAGCGCGTCGGGGGGTGGTTGTGAATGTGAGGGGTAGTTTATAAGGGGATTTGAATTTTACTTTGCAGTTTTATGTACTAGTGGTTTATAACTGTTTACTGTAGTTAGATTTGAATTGCTTGCAATAAAGAGTAATTCTTCTTTAGTACAGAAACCTAGTCCATGCTTTCTGTCAACCTGGGTCTAGAATACAGGTAAATCATGAAATTTTGCATTTATAAAAAAATCTTCAGCCTTTGTGGCAACTCTGTGAACAGTGAGGCTTGATTTCCACTGCATTGCCTCAGGCAGTCATGACAATAATATACATTTTGTAATTGCATTCAATGTCAGCAGCGCACAAGAATCTTGTTGTACCTGGTTCATGTTTAGAATCATAGAATCTCTACAGTGTGGAAACAGGACCTTCGGTATAACAAGTCAACACCAATCCTCAGAAAAGTACCCACCCAGACCCATTCCCCTACATTTATTCCGAACCAATGCACCAAACCTACACAGCCCTAACTACGATGGGCAATGCCCCTAACCTGCAAATCTTTGGATTGTGGGAGGAAACTGGAGCACCCAGAGGAAACCCATGCAGACACAGGGAGAATGTACAAACTCCACAGAGACAGTTGCCTAAGGCTGGAATTGAACCCGGGTCACTGGCACTGTGAGACAGCAGTGCTAACCACTGAGCCACCATGGCAGCAGTCGGCTTTGTGCAGTTGTGTCTGAGGTCAGTGGTTTTTCTTGTTGAACTGATGGGTAGAAGAGATTAGACCAAGTGAGTAGCATCTTTGCAGGAGGCTCACGGCTGGCAAGGGCAAGTCAGTGGTGAGAGTGGGATGTGTGGAGTGCAGTCAGGGATATGGAGGAGTGAAAAGGGAAGGACTTGGCTGGAACAGTTGGTCAAGGTTAGAAAATAAAGAGACCGAAGGGTGGTGTTCGCAGTGTCCTCATGTGGGTCCATCTCAGGGTGTTGGCTAGCGGAGTCCTTGCAGGGCTTTGATTTCAGCTATAACATTCCAAATATTCCTGCCAGAAGTGATCTCAGATAATTCCCCTCACAATATGTCAAAGACAGCATCAATGAGTCTGCAATATCAGCCCTGTCCCATAGAATGGTAAGTACTACACTGGATACCAATGCAAACATCTTGATTCTCAATCCATGCTAAATGCATTGCCACTGTGAGCCCCTTTTATGTTGCAATTTATTGAATGCCTTCTGGAAAGTCAAATACACAACATCCACCAGTTCCCTTTTCTGCTTGTTATATTTTCAAAGAATTCTAGCAAATTTGTCAACCATGATTTCCTTTATACAAAACCATGCTGACTCCATGTTGAAATCATTGCAGACATGAATAACCTCCTTCTGTGCTGTAACAATTCTGTGACTCTGTGACTCTGATTGTGTCAAGCCTTACGAAAGCTATTGCTTCCTTAAGAATGAACTTGAGCATTTTCTCAACAACAGATATTAGGTTTCCTGGCCTATAGATTCTTGCCTTCTGACTCCATCCCTTTTTTAACAAACACTTCACATTAGCAACTTTCCAATCAACTAGAATTCTCCTGCAATCCAATAACAATCCAAGATGTTAAATTTAAATTGCAGGGTGTAAACGCTTGATTTGGGTTCATTTGAAGAACAATCTAACTGAGATGTTTAAAATATTAGAGAAACTGTTTCCTCAATTAATTATGATATTAACATTAGAATGCACACATTTAGTAATTAAATCAAGAACTATTTTATCATCCAAAGGGCAATGGAAAATCTGAAACACTATCTCCTGAAGGCAGTGGATGATGTAGCTGTTAAAGATTTTAAAGATTAAGATCAGAAGATTTTGATTAAAAATGAGAATGAAGAGAAATGGAACAAACATATGAATTGAAACAGAGATACTATTGGAAGCAATATAATTGAGGATGGAAAACTTGAGGACTGAATTTCCAGCTCTGTTCCTATATCAATGACTCGTTTTAATAACAACAAATGTCATCTTTACATTATTTTCAACTTACTGAAACAATTCAAGGCCCTTCATAGGAATAACATTTGACATTACACCATATGAGGATATATAAGGAGAAATTGCCAAAGCTTGATCAAAGGCATAGGTCTCAAGAATCCCTATTGTGTGGAAGCAAGCCATTTGTCCCATCAACTGCACATTGACCTTCCAAAGAGCATCCCACCCAAAGCCAACCTCCTACCCTATCCATGTAATCCTGCCTTTCCCATGGCTAATCCACCTAGCCTGCATATCCCTCGACATTATGGGCAAATTAGCATGGGCAATCCACCTAACTTGCACATCTTTGGAGGAAACTGAGCACCGGAGGAAACCCAGGCAGACATAGGGGGAATGTGCAAACTCCACAGAGACAGTCGCCCAAGGGTAGAATCAGACCCGGGTCCCTGGCGTTGTGAGGCAGCAGTGCTAATCACTGAGCCACCATGCCATCTGAAGGTGCATCTGAAAAGAGGAGAAAAGCAGAGTGGTTAGCTCTGCTGCCTCATAGCACCAGGGTCCCAGCTTTGATTCCAGCCTCAGACGACAGTCTGTGTGGTGTTTGCACATTTTCCCCGTGTCTGCGTGTGTTTCCTCTGGGTGCTTCGGTTTCCCCCCCAAATCCAAAGATGTGCAGGTTAGTGAATGGGTCTGGGTGGTTTACTCTTTGGAGGGTCGGTGTGGACTTGCTGGGCCGAAGAGCCTGTTTCCACATTGTTGGGAAATCTAATCAAAAAATTCCAAAACTTATACCATTGTAACCAACAGCATGGAATACATCAATCAAGACCAAAATATTTTCTGCATGGTTCAGCAGTTCAGGCTGATTACAGGTGAGCCACTATCTGAGCTAAACATTTGACGTTCATTTTGATGATGAACAAGTCATATAATTGGCCTCAATATCCCAAAAGAAAACAGCTGAGGAAAAGAAAAAAAAAAATTTTGAAGGCTCCTGCTGCTTATCATATCCAGTGGCTTCAGTTGGAAATTATCTATTTGAGATCATCTAGGACATGAGATCATCAGCCTCATCTAGGACATGTGCATGCTTTAGCCACATTAATTCAGTTCAGGCTTGCTGGTGAGAAATGGTCAGTTAGTGAAGATCTGATTAATGGTCACTGTTTATTGTACCATGCCCACTTCAGGTGAACAGAGGAAGAGAAATAATTCCCAGCTGCTTCGAATACACAACTAGAAATTGTACCATAAATGCAAACTAGGTCGTTTTAGTTTTCGGACTACAGTCTTTTGAAATTTACTGAAGACATTCAGTGGAGCAAAAATCCTTCGTAATTTACACTCAACTTAAATATCAGAGAATAATTAAGCTTTATATTTTATATGGATTCTTGCAGTGCAAGCAACATCACAACACACTAAATTACTTCCACAGAGGAGCTTCAATGTTTATGTCCCCTTAAAACAGTGACTCAGAAAATTGGCTTTCATTCTGCAGTTTTGTTAGCACTGCATATGACTGCATTAATCTGCTGCAGATGTAGTCTGCATTATAGTCCTAATCTACTTTTAAATGTATTCAAATCATTCATAATTCCCACAGGACTTCATTATCCCTTCACAATGGTGGAAGAATCACAGATGTATGACTTTATCGGCATAAATGTCAACCAGTTGTGAAACAAGACACTAATATATTACTTTTCAAGACCATACGTGACATGGATTTTCCTATCAGTACCACTTCCACTCACCATTGTATGAAACACTTATTATTCATTAAAATAATGTTTCCCTAAACATGAGACCCACTATAAATGAGTGAACTCAAGATTTTTATACCCCTCAGCAGTAAAGCAACAAGATACAATCAAACAAAAATTATAACAATGCACAGAATTTGCTCTTCCCATCAAATAAGTTGTTAATCTATTCAGACAAGCAGATCTCTAAATCTGTGCAGCATATGCTGTAACTTTCAATATTTTAGGTACTGATTAGGAAAAGGTAAAATAGGTGCAGACAGGAGCTATGGCAAAAATATTGAATTGCTTTGTTTCTGTATGTTTCTATTTCCTGTATAAGGAAACAGTTTTTGCACTCCTGTTTAATGCAGACTTAAAGGTGAGGTGGTAGCATGTCTAAAATTCCATGGGGATTAAAAGCCCTGATTTTTCAACCCAATCCAATTTGCAGACAGGTTTCTCTTGAGACAGCTGAAGTTCCTACCTCAAACAGACAAGCAGCCTATGCATATCAGTATCAAATAATGTCAACATTCTTGATCTGAAATGTTGCAGTCCAGATGTTTGGAGAAATCATAGATTGCAACTCTGCTCCTACTTTTTTTGTGGCACTTGGACGAAGCTCAACATTTCTGGCCAGCACTTCACACGCCAGTTCCTTCAGATATGTGAAGGACATCATAAATCCAACGGTTCACAATTACTGGATAGCCAGGATGTGTTAAACCACCATTGTCACAGCCAGTTTGACAAAGGGTAAGTATGTACGTAAGCGTAGGTTAGTTTGGTAGTTGGTTCAATGGTAAGGTTGCCAGATAGATAGGGGGCCAGATGCCAAGAAGGTATGATACCAGTGAGTTGGCAGCAGAGGGTGAAAGATAATTGGTGGAGTATTTAGGGTAAGACAGAGCTTGGCAGGGAATGGCAGGGCAGCAAGAGTGGGATTTGTTGGCTTTGGCAACAGGGGCCGGCGATTTTGAATCAGCATGGGTTTGGTGCATCAGGCACAGAAAGGGGAGTTTTTGGTCCAGCATTGAGGGGCGTGTTGGGTCTGGCAGGGAGAGGGTGTGTTGTGTTCAGAAATGGTTACAGGTCCAGCAAGCACTGGGGGAGGTATGAGGTCCTGACTTGAGGTGGGAGTGGGAACAGAGAGAGGTGAAACCATATTAGGATTGGGCATTGATTTTCAGGGGTCTAGGAGGT
This sequence comes from Chiloscyllium plagiosum, assembly GCF_004010195.1. Classification (NCBI taxonomy): domain Eukaryota; kingdom Metazoa; phylum Chordata; class Chondrichthyes; order Orectolobiformes; family Hemiscylliidae; genus Chiloscyllium; species Chiloscyllium plagiosum. The sequence continues at coordinate 50,310,542 of NC_057727.1, forward strand.
ACAAGAGGACAGAGAAGGTGCAGCTGGGTTATGGGGGGAAGGGGCAGTATTGAAGGTGGTGAGTGATAATCTGGGGATTTGTTTAACAGCTATCTCACAAGGAGACCACATTTCCCATCTTCTAACCTTTCCTGCATAACTATTACCTGAAGTGGAACCTCCCTGAATTTTTCAAAATTATTGGATTCTTTAGGGTGTAGGTTTGCTCGCTGAGCTGTAGGTTTGATACCCAGACGTTTCATTACCTGGCTAGATAACATCATCAGTGGCGACCTCCAAGTGAAGCGAAGCTGTTGTCTCCTGCTTTCTATTTATATGTTTGTCCTGGATGGGGTTCCTGGGGTTTGTCGTGATGTCATTTCCTGTGCGTTTTCTGAGGTGTTGATAGATGGCATCTCGATCTATGTCTTTGTTTATGGAGTAGTGGTTGGAGTGCCAGGCCTCTAGGAATTCTCTGGCATGTCTTTGCTTAGCCTGTCCCAGGATAGATGTGTTGTCCCACTTGAAATAGTGTTTTTTTTTTCATCTGTGTGTAGGGCTACGAGGGAGAGAGGGTCGTGTCTTTTTGTGGCTAGCTAGTGTTCGTGTATCCTGGTGGCGAACTTTCTTCCTGTTTGTCCTTCGTAGTGTTGGTAGCAGTCCTTGCATGGAACTTTGTAGATGACGTTGGTTTTGTCCATGGGTTGTACTGGGTCTTTTAAGTTTGTTAGTTTTTGTTTGAGAGTGTTGGTGGGTTTGTGTGCTGCTAGGATTCTGAGGGGCCTTTTGGAGGGTTCCAGGAACTGGGATTGTCCATTGAAGTCTTCAACTTCCCGGGCAAATACCATAGAGTATTCTGCATGTAACTTAGTGCATGTTTATTGTGAACAACATCAACCTGTGCTGCTTCAACAACAATCTGGCCATTAGAATAGCTGGCTCGATGCTTCGCTCAGCACACATGTTGCCAGATCTGCTTTCCAGTATTTTCTGTTTTTATTTTGAAATGCTCAATGCTAATTTTCCATGTGCTCATATTGTTAGAGCCACGTCCTCAATCTGCCCACAAAGTCACATTTAGGTGCTCATTTCTGTACTGATTGTAATGAGGTCAGGTGGACCTCACAGAATATGAGTTCCCTGATGGACCAGGTTATCAGCCTCAATTAGAGAGCCCTGGCTGGCAGATACTAGCAGGAGTCTCAGGGTTCTATTCACTTTGAGAGCTGGCTCTGAGGACGCCAGACCAGTGGCAAATATTATGTATGTGTAAATAAAGGATAACCTGAAGATAGCATACCGGCCTCTGTGGAGTTATTACAAAATTCAGCTTATATGAGAAGATCAGCAGCTGCCCTTTGGTGAAAAGTTTTCTTACAATCATATGGTACTCCTTACAGAATGTTATAAATTCTTAAGGCACTTCTAACATTATATTTTAATCTACTTTCAAACATCTTACTGACAATTCTGGACCAAGATGGCAGGGGAGTAGGGCTCCTGTGCCGGAGCTCGTCCACTTCAAACATTTTTCTTCCTCTTTCTTTTCCATTGTTTACTTACTTACCTTATCCTGAGCTTGGTGGGCATCAGAGGCAGCATGTGCCCAGCATGCGGGCAATAAGCAGACCCACAGCACGGACCTCAAGCGGTCTCGACTGAGTCTCAGGGCACGGACATTGACCGGGTCTAGCGTGCAGGAGAGTGAGCCCCTACTTACCTTTCCAGGGCAAACACAGGACCTGGGATCAGTGGCTACTGCATCAGCAGAGGTGACGTTGGTGAGGTAGGCCAAGCAGCAAAAGATGGCGTCTGGTGCTGGAGGTGGCAAAGCAATGTTGGAAGGATATTACAACAACGTTGGATGAAGTGGGCCCAGTGGCGAGAGAAGTAACTTTGATGTTGGTTGGTCCGGCCCAGACTGTGGTAGAAAAGTATTGGCCCACTGGCCAAGATGGCACCTGAGGACCAGTGCCTTTGATGTTGGTTGAGTCTTGTGTAGATGGTGGTGAAGTGGTGACGGAGGGACGGTGGTGGTGGTGACGGTCATTGATAGCGATGAGCTGGCTCAGGACTGATGGACACTCTTCAAGTTATAACTTTCTTTTATCCTTAGTCCTTTTTAAAAAAAATTTCAAAATGGCACCGTTGAGGCAACAAATGAAAGCTTTTACCCTGCATTTTGCTGTGTTCTTACTGTAAAATACATGTGATAATAAAATCAAAATCAAATCAATTCCAGGCAAACAAAAGCAGGAGGAAGAGATGCTGCAGCAATAGTAGGAGAAAAGTGCAAGCAGAACTAAAAGATCCTAAGATATAGAAGCAGAACTAGACCATTTAGCTCATTGAGTCTCCTTTGCAGTCAATCATGGATCATATGTTTCTCAATCTCATTCTCATGCCTTCTTTCTACAACCCTCAATCCCTGAACTAAACAAGAACCTCTTTATCTCTGTTTTAAATACACTTAATGGCTTGGCCTCCACAGCCCTCTGTGGCAAGGAGTTCCACAGACTAGTCACACACTGACTGAAGAAATTCTTCCTCATCTCAGTTCTACAGAGCATCCCTTCACTCTGAGTCTTTGCCCTTGGGTCCTCGCCTCTCCTTGGAGCGGAAACATCTCGACATCCATTCTACCTAAGCCTCTGTAAGTTTCAATCAGATCCCCCTTTCAAGCTTCCAAATTCCACTGAGTACAGACCCAGAGTCCTCAACCGCTCCTCAAATGACAAACTCCTCACCCCCAGAATTCCATCCTGCATGTTAACCTTATGAAAATCCAGAACTTGAACTCCTAATTCCCTTGTGCTTCAGATTTTTGAAGCCTTTTCCAATTTAGAAAATACATATGTCTCTATTTTTCCTGCCAAAGTGCAAACCTTTACACTTTCTCACATTGTATTCAATCTGCAACCTCTTCACTCAATCTCCCAGCCTGTTCAAGTCCTTCTGCAGTCTCCCCGCTTCCTCAACATGTTCCCTCCATCTATCTTTGTATCATCTGCAAACTGAGCAACATAACTCTCGGTTCCTTTGTCCAGATTGTTAATGCGTGACGTGGATAGTTATGTTCCGAATGCTGATTCCTGAGGAACTTTGTTAGTTACTGGCTGCCAACCTGAAAAAGACTCTTTTATCCCCATTCTCTGCCTTCTGCCAGTCAGCCAACCCTCGATGCATACCAAATATGTTGCTCCTAACACCATGGACTCTTATCTTATTTAGCAGCCTCCTGTGTGGCAACTTGTCAAAGGCTTTCTAGAAATCCAAATAGATCACGTCCACTGATTCTCATTTATCAAACTTGTTTGTTACCTCCTGAAAGAATTCTAACAGATTTGGCCTCTCCTTGATGAAGCCATACTGACTCAGATCTATTTTATCAGGCACTTCCAAGTACTCCGCAATCTCATTCTTAATAATAGACTCCAAAATCTGAACAATGACTAAGGTCAAGTTAACCAGTCTATAGTTTCTTTTTTCTGCCTCATGCTTTTCTTAAACTGGCATGTTACATTAGCCATTTTCCATTCCTCTTGGTCCCTCCCTGACTCCAATGATTCCTGAAAGATCACCACTAATACTTTCATAATCTCCTCAGCTATCTCCTCCAGAACTCTGGGGTGTAGTCCATCTAGTCCAGGTGATTTATCCACCTTCAGCGCTTTCAACTTCCTCACCACCTTCTCCTGAGCAATAGTCACTACGCTCACCAGAAGTTCTGGTGTGTTGTTAGTGTTTTCCACCAAAGTATCTTTTTCAGTTCATCCATTTCTTTAGTCCTCATTAATACTTCTCCAGCTTCATTTTCCAATGATTTAATATCCACTCTTGCCTCTCTCTTACTTTCTAGATATCTAAAACAAAACTTTTCCAATTTTTTTCATATTGCTAGCTAGCTTACTCTTATATTTAATCTTCTTTCCTTTTTATTGCTTGTTTAGATTCCCCGACAGCGTGGAAACAGTCCCTTTGGCCCAACAAGTCCACAACTCGCCTCCGAAGAGTAACCCACCCAGACCCATTTCCCTCTGACTAATGCACCTAACACTATGGGAGATTTAGCATGGCCAATTCACCTGAACTGCACATCTTTGGACTATGGGAAGAAACGAGAGCACCCAGAGGAAACCCACACAGACAGAGGGAGAACATGTAAATTCCACACGTCGCCTGAGGCTAGAATCAAACCTGGGTCCCTGATGCTGTGAGGCAACTGTGCTAACCACTAAGCCACCATACCACCTGTTTAGTTATCCTCTGCTCCTTTTTAAAGTCATAGTGTTATGGAGTGATACATAGCCTTTGGTCACCTCCACATAGCACGTGAGGTCAAACCATAGGGCAACATGTTGGGGAAAGAGATTCGACCCATTAAAAATGGCATTGACTAGGGAGCCTGATTGCATCATGGTAACTCATTACCTTTTTCTCAAATTCTCTTCTTCCCTTCCCTCAGCTTCACTGTATTTTAGTCTCACAACTGCTGCCATTGCAAAACCACAGGAAAGAATTATTTAGCTACAGGAGACCCAACCACTATAACGTAATGACAATTGGCATTTGTATAAGTCATATTGAATGAGATCAGATGTCACATGCTTAGCAGTCACATGGTCATAATGTCATCTAATTGAATCTCCATTAATGCTCCCAACCAACACTGGCAGCCCTCAATGACATGGCAGACCTATGACATTGACATCAACATATACATTATGCCCAAAGGGGAAAGAAAACCTATTATAAAGTACAACTTTGATGTGAACATGTTCACACTGGAGTTGTATGCTCAGGTGTATACACAACAAGTTGACCAGGTTCTATCATTTCCAAATTTACAGGTTATTTCAGGCTATAAATCACAGGAGTAGAAGTAGGCCATTCAGCCCATTCCTGAAGAAGGGCTAATGCCCAAAACGTCGATTCTCCTGTTCCCTAGATGCTGCCTGACCTGCTGCGCTTTTCCAGTAACACATTTCCATCTATTCAGCCCATTGTGTCTGCTTTGCCATTAACTAAGATCAAGGCTGATATGAGAATCCTCTTGTCTACATTCCTGCTTTTATCCCAGATCCTATGATTCTCTGACTGATTAAAAATCTCTCTATCTCAGCCTTGAATACACGCATCAACTCAGACTTAACAACCACCTGCTGTACAAAAAATCTACAGAAACTTTAATGTCTGAGAGAATAAGTTCTTCCTCATCTCTGTTCTACCTGGGCAACCCTTTCCTCTATGATTGTGCCCTCTAGTCCTAGACTCTCCAACGAGGGGCAATAACCTCTCCAATCTTTCAAGTCACCTGAGAATCAATGAGGTCTCCTTTCATTCTTCCAAATTCTAATGAGTACATGTCCACACATATGTGGGATTAACCTCATGAATCTTTCCTGGACTGCCTCTAACAGAATGGATCTTAAGGAGCAAACACTGTTCCCAATATGCTAGCTGTGATTAGACAAATGCCTTATTTCAGCAAAATCTCCCTACTCTCTTTATTACATTTTCTTTTGATTTAAAGGCCAACAATTCATTTATCTTCTCTATCACTTTGTGAACTTGGATGCAAGCATTTTGTAATTCATGAACAAGGAATCCCAAATCACCCTAGGCTTTAGCTTTCTGCAATCTTTCCCCATTTAAATAATATTCATCTCCTTTATTCCTCCTGCCAAAGTGTATAACTACAAACCTTTCTGCATTATATTTCATCTGGCATGTTTTTCTTGCTTGCTTGACTCCTACAGTCCTCTGCAGACTCTTTCTGTCACCTGCATGACTTGCCTTTCCATCCAAAAATACATGGAAAGTTTGTCATCTGCAAATTTGACTATACTATATTATCTTTCCACATCCAAGTCGATAACATATGTTGGAAATAATTCTCGCCTCAGGATCAATTTTTGTGGCACTCTACCATTTACAGGTTGCCATCCTGAAAATGTGCCTCTTATCCCAACTTCCTGCTTTTTTTTTCATTAGCTTATACACTTTCCTGCCCACTAATATATTACTATTCTCTATCCTAATATATTATCTCTGTAACTACTTTCTTTAATATACTAGAATATATCCAGGAAACCCATCAGCCCTTCAATCCTTTAATTTCCAAAGTGCATTTTATCAAGTGATAGTTATTGTATGTATTTCCTCTCCCCATATGCCATCCCACATTTTGCCCCTTGGTTTTTCAGCATGTTTGGAATGCTATTACTGTGAAGACTAATGTAAAGTATTTATTAAACTCCTCTCCGAATTCTTGCCTCCCTGTTATTATTTCTGCAGCCTCATTTTCTAAGGACCTATGTTCAGTTTGGCCTTTCTCTTTTCTTATATATTTAAACAAGGTCTTTCTGTCTGCATTGAGATTAATTGCAAGTTGACCATCAAAGTTTGTTTTCTTTCTCTTTATTCCTTTTACTTGGAAATTGTAGTGATTGTCATAAGGTCAGCCTGGGGATGGTCCTCATAGAATATGAGGTCCCTGATCGGGACTGTTAGCCTGAACTAATCAGGGAGCCCTGGCTAACAGATAAGAAAAGGAGTGTCAGATCTCCTGGCTTTGAAGGAACTGGATCAGTATTAAGGACTCTCCATGTGTATATAAAGGGTGACTTGGGAACAGGATAGTGGCCTAGAACATAGAACATAGAACATAGAAGAATACAGCGCAGTACAGGCCCTTCGGCCCTCGATGTTGCGCCGATCCAAGCCCACCTAACCTACTCTAGCCCACTATCCTCCATATGCCTATCCAATGCCCACTTAAATGCCCATAATGAGGGAGAGTCCACCACTGCAACTGGCAGGGCATTCCATGAACTCACAAGTCACTGAGTAAAGAACCTACCCCTAACATCTGTCCTATACCTACCGCCACTTAATTTGAAGCTATGCCCCCTTGTAATAGCTGACTCCATACGTGGAAAAAGATTCTCACTGTCGACCCTATCTAAACCCCTAATCATCTTGTACACCTCTATCAAGTCACCCCTAAACCTTCTTTTCTCCAATGAAAACAACCACAAGTGCCTCAGCCTTTCCTCATACAATCTTCCTACCATACCAGGCAACATCCAGGTAAACCTCCTCTGCACC
>NC_057727.1:50318513-50358172 GCF_004010195.1 Chiloscyllium plagiosum
AATTGTGACTCAGTACTCGCATTGACAACAATGTCCTGTTCCTGATTGAATACTGACGAAAAGTATTCATTCAGTGTCTCCCCAATCTCTTCAGCCTCCACACGCAACTTCCCACTACTATCCTTGACTGGACCTATTCCTACCCTAGTCATTCTTTTATTCCTGACATACCTATAGAAAGCCTTAGGGTTTTCCCTAATCCTACCAACTAAGGACCTTTCATGTCCCCTCCTTGCTGCTCTTAGCTCTCTCTTCAGGTCCTTCCTGGCTACCTTATAACTCTCAATCGCCTCTGTGAGGTTATTTTCAGAAAGCTTTTGTTGTCTTTTTAAACTTTCCCAATCCCCTGCTCTACCACTATTTTTGCCACATTATATCTTTGTTCCATTCATTTTGATGCTATCCTTAAATTCTCTGATTAACCATGGTTAGCTTATCCTCTTCCTGGAATCATTCTTCTTTGCTGGAATATATCCTAGCTGTGAGTTAGGAACTATTTCTTTAAAGGTCTGCCATTATTCCTTCATTGTCATTACTGCAAAACTCCTTTGCCAGTCTACTCCAGCTCGCTTTGCTCTCATTCCTTTGGAATTATCCTGATTTAAATCTAGTGCAATTGTTTCAAACAATACTGCACCCTCTCAAACTGAATGCAAAATTCAACCATGATGTGGTCACCCTTTTCTAAAAGATCTTTTACTCTGAGTTCATTTATAAAACTTGCTTTCTTACCTGTCAGTGCCACACTACACATTCTTAGAGCCAAAGCAGCCTGATTCATGGGTGGAGTTAAAATGTACTATTCTTGAGAATTGTCCCAGATACACTCTGATGGCTTATTTTCCTGATGACTTTCTTAACAAATTTGATTTTAGGAAACATGGAACAGCATATCTCAGTATTGTGTCCTTTCTAAAATGAAAGATATTTGCGTATTTTGTATATTTTGTTTCTAGTCAGATCTGTATGGGGTGAAAACAACCTGAACTCAATGTGGCTGTCCCAGTTTAACACTAAGAGCTGGCTCCCTGTCAGCTTATGTGTCTGAAGGTATTAAATTACCTGCCTGTTGTGCACAATGAACATTTTTCTTGGTTAAATTCAGCTGTAGCTTCACATCAATCTTGTTTTGTAGCCTGAACTGAGTATCTGACTTCATGGCATAAATCTGTGCTCTTGGGGTAGACACTTCTGCTCTGATGTATGACAGCAAATAAAAAGCACACTCTTTCATTCGTGCTTTGTGATCAATTGCAAATGTGCAATTTATGCACCGACATTTAATTTTTGATCACCTGCTTTTAAACTTTGGACCAGGAAATAAACAGAACCTTTGTAAACTGTGCCTCGGAAGTAACCACACCACAATGAAGCACAACCAAACCACAAATAATTTGAAGGCAGTGTAGGTCAAACTGCCATTGAGTGGAGCTCATCAGTACAATCACGGTGTCATTACTCAGGACACACAGAATAGCAGTCAATGCAGTTTTTGTAAATCCCTTTGCAGTATCAGCTGCCACGAACTCAGGTTTTCAAATAATGGCTTAAGTGTTGGAATACATTTGAAACAGCAAATTACTTAAAATGGGTCTGTTGAGGGGGGAGCTGGTTGCAGAATGGTAATATCACTCAACTAGTAATCCAGAAGACTAAAATTCAAAGGAGATGCATTCGAATCTCAACAGGAGAAATGATGAAATTTGAATTCAATAACATCCTGGAAGACAAAGTTATTCAAATGGTGACCATGTCAATTGTTCTAAAAACCCAACTAGTTCATTAATATCCATCAGGGAAGGGAAAATGTTGCGCTTAGCTGGTCTGACCTATGTAATTTCTGAGCCACAGCAATGTGGTTGATTCTTAACTGCCCTGTGGCAATACATATTGGCTCTGTCAGCAACACCTACACTTCTTAACAAAATAAAATTAATTTGTTTCCTCAAGCACCAAGTAAATCAAGGAATATATTCTTCTTCTTTCACATGTTGAACATGTTAACTATTTATTCACCAGATCAAATTAGATACTTTTTCACAAAATTCAGAGCAAACTATTCTCCGGTCCTCTCAATGGCACTTCTACAAGAATTCCTCAGATAACTGAAGGGATTTTGTTCACTATACAATGTTGGCAGAAATTCTTGTTTGAAGAGAAATTACAACCGACAACTTGCAGGACTCAGCATCCCTCTCTATCAGGCAATGGCATGTTGGTAGTTGTATCAATAAGCTCAAAGGTGATGGGAGAGCAAAAAGATAATGGGGGAATTAAGTGAGAGGAAATTAGATGATAAGATACGGGAGAAATGAGGGGAAGAAAGAGAAATCATGTTTTGGGTATTCAAGAAAGCAGAAACAAGTGGGAGATTCAGAGGTGACCTTATGTAGGCTTATAAAATCATGAGGGGTACAGATAAGGTGATTGTCAGGTGTCTTTTCCCTATGGTGGGGGATTTCAAGACTGGGGCATATTTTTGAGATGATATGAGAAAGAGTTAAAAAAGACCTGAGAGGCCATTATTTTTTTATAGTGAGTGCTTCGTGTGTGGAATGAACTTCCAGAGGAAGTGGTGGATGTGGCTATGGTTAGAAAATTTAAAAGACATTTCGATAAGTAGATGAATAAGAAATGTTTGGAGGGACATGGACCAAATGTTGGCAGGTGGAGCTAGTTTAGTTTGGGATAACGGTCGCCATGGACTAGTTAGAACGAAGGATCTGTTTCTGCACTATATGACTCTATGACTCTATAACCTAATCAGAGGGAATGGTGTTTGACAGTATGGATATTACCTATTGAAAGAGGAGAAGCACATTGGTATGATCTTCAGCTGAAGAGACTGAAGGATCAGAGGAAATGTCAGTTTGACCAGTGACAGTGAAAGAGAATGACAGATTACACAGGGAAGAGGAACGAGTGGCAAGTTACATCGCTAATAGTTGATGAAGGCAAGAGTGCTTCATGTCAAAGATTTCCAGTATAATGTAAGATAGTGACTCTATAAACTGTGCTAGGGGTAGTTGGATGTGAACTTAAAAATGTATTGCTGGAAAAACACAGCAGGTCAGGCAGCATCAATGGAGAAGGAGAATCGACGTTTCGGGCATAAGCCCTTCTTCAGGAAAGATTCCTGAGTTTGCAATGTTTCAGAGCTGTTTGAGATTTTCTTGTTTACGCAGCATCAGATAAGTTTATCACAAAAACTCCAGCAACACATTTTTAAGCTCTGATCCCCAGCATCTGCAGTCCTCACTTTCTCGGAGTTGGATGTGAGAACAATACTGGGAAGTGAAGGCCTGACTAATTTGCAGAAAGTTCTATTGTATCATGAGGGACATGTTCGCAAATTCCTGAGAAATATACCATGAATTTTGTGCTTTCAACACTTGGATTTCTCTTCAAACATGCACGCATTGTGAAACAAGGAAGGGTACCTGTGGTTTAGCTCAGCAAGCACACAGCACCACTTCTTTGACAAATCACAGGCCATATCATGGCCATACCTGAGTTTGCAATGTTTCAGAGCTGTTTGAGATTTTCTTGTTTACGCAGCATCAGATAAGTTTATCACAAAAACTTGAGTCTAAAACACTGATTCTAACTTCATACAAACATCTGTTTCTTGGTCAAAATTTATAAATAGAAAAAAAATACATTTCAAAGACCTTGGTTCAAATATGAGAGCTCAACAACTAAGAGTCTGAGAAATATTTAGAAAAAAACGTACCAGTCCATATCAATGATCTGAAAAGTTCTAATCTTAAAGCAATGTCTTTCCTCAGAATCTCAAATGAAAGGCTTGTTTTTCTTTTAGTATTTTTCCATGGGATGCGTCACTGGCAAGGTCACTATTTGCTGCCCATCCATCATTGCCCTTCAGGTGACAAGGTGATAAGCCACTTACGTTTTGGATGCAGTTCATCTGGTACAAGTATTGCAGAGTACTATTGGGAAAGCTCTGTCATGTTTTCAATTTATCCTCTCAACTTCTGAGCCCTCATGAGTACTTTCAAGCTTTTTTCTGTGTCTGGGAATCAATTAGTTCAGCTGGCTAGAGCAATGGTACAGAATGATACAAATGGTGTAGGTTTGATCATTATATCTGGTAGATCAAAGAGGACTGACACCTTGCCTCAAACCATATTTAACGCAGAGGAGTGCCACTAAACCAATATTAGAATTTGCCTCTTGTTAGCAGAAGGAGATAATGATGGTCTGTTGTGAATTGTGCTCAATTATCTTCCCTTACCTCTTCTTGACTATTCACTCATGTCCTACCCAGACCCACCCCACCACCTTATCCCTGTAACCCTACATTTCCCATACCTAATCAACCTAGCCTGCACATTAGGGGCAAATTAACATGGCCAATCCACCTTACCTGCACATCTTGAGATTGTGGGAGGAATCCGGAGCGCCCAGAGGAAACCCACACAGGCAGAATGTGCAAACTCCACACAGACAGTTACCCGAGGCTGGAATTGAAACCGGGTCCCTAATGCTGTGAGGCAGCGGTGAGGCACCACTGAGCCATTATGCCACCCCAGTTCCACATTATAACTACAACTCATATGATACACTGATCTCACACATAGACTTCATCAACAGCATTAAATTCCTTGAGATCTATGCTATGCAACAGGAACCATTCATCAAATGTGATAAATCAAATAGTATGAAGTGGGGAACATCCTTGATATTATTTCTAATGTAAACAATATACTTTCTTGAGATTTCTGATGAAGTATTTATTTTTAGATTTTATGTACTTATCATGGAAAAAGGCTAAATGTAGAGTTAATCAGTAGAATATTTGACAATACATTCAGTGAACATCTTTGTCATGGCAAAAATGGTGGATGGGCACAGATATCCCAAGCCGCACCTCCAAGCATGGCATATTATACTTTTGCAGATGCAGCAATAGGTTTGAGGGTGAATTTTTTTTTTGTGTGCATGGTTCATGATAACATCTAGGCATTTATATTATTAGCTGACTCCACCCAAGTCGAATTTTGGAAGCCCTGGACTGTGAGTGCCAAAGTGTGCTGAATACACCTGATAAGAGCAGGTCTAAGAGATTCTTAGTTTAAAAGTGGTCAATATGCCCATTTGGATATGGTCTTGGGATATTGGAAAGACAGAATGTGTCCTTGGAGGAGTATATTTTGGTGTTACTTTTAAAAGTTGGAACTTATTGTGTGTAAAACATGAATAAACTCATGAACTGTTAAACTAATTGAAACTGACAACAAACCAGTCAAAATGTGTTGTCAGAAGCATCAAGGGCATATGTAGAGAGACAAATGTTAAGGAGACAATGGCATGGAGAATATTATTAGAAGGTGTAACATCTGGGCATGAGCTGCAGATTGATCACTGGAGAGAAAACAGCAAGTAGAAATAAATTGGTCATTGTAGGAAAGTACAGGCCAAGTTAGCTTATCATATGTCAAAGGACATTTGTTAGACGTTATGATTAAATACATTATAAGAAACAGGCATTTAGATAAACCCAAGGCAATCAGGTAGGGTCAACATGCCTTTGTGAAAGTGAAAACATATTGAACCATTGTATTGCCACACCAAAAGTTTTTATGAAAAAGCAAGATTAATTGTGCTGCTGTATTGACAGAGATAGAAGATTGGCTAGCAAACAGGAAACAAAGGATAAGCATAGATGGCTAATTTGCTGGCAAGAAAGATATAATGAATGTTGTGTTGCAAGGATCATTGTTGGGACCTCAACATTTTACAAATTCCAGAAATGGCTTGGATGAAAGAACAGAGGGTATGGATGCGAAGTTTACTAATGACACAAAGAGCAATAGGAAGGCGAGCTCTGAAGAAGATATAAGAAATAGAAAAGAGATACAAAGGGTTGAGTAAGTGGGAATAGATCTGACAATTGAGATATAATGTGGGAAAATGTGAAAGTATCTATTTGACAGGCAATGTAAAAAGAAGCATATTATTTAAATGGGGAGAGACTGTTGAGTTCTGAGATGCAAAAGGGTGTGCTGGTGCATGGATCACCAAAGGTTAGTATGTAGGTACATCAAGTTATGGAAGGTTAACAAAATGTCATTGTTGATTTGAAGTAGAATTGAACACAAAAGTAGGGAAATTCAGCTTGAGCTAAACAGGGTTGCAGTACTGTACACAATACTGATCATCTTTCAGGAGGATGTCAATGCTTTGGAAGCAGTTTAGAGAAGGTTTCAAAACTAACACCTCGAACATGTGGGGTGTCAGGGGGAAAGGATGGATTGGCTAGATGCGTAACTGCTGGAGTTTAGAAGAGTAACAGTTGACTTGATTGCAACAGAAGATTCTGAAGAGTCTTGATAGGATGCAGGTGGAAAGGATGTTTTCTGTTGTGGAAGAATCTAGAACTAGGAGTCACCCAATTAATACAGGCAAAGATAAGGACTTTTTTCTCGAAGAGAAATGAGAGTCTTTGGAACTTTTGTTCTCAAAAGCTGTTGGCAGGAGCATCTTTGATAGAGGCGGATAGATTCTTGATGTTCGGCGATGAAGGTTTATGGGGGTAGGTAAGGATGTGGAGCAAGTCAGACCAGCCACGATCTTACTGAATGACCGAGCAGAGTTGAAGGGCCAAAGAGCTGCTCCCGTTGTAAATTCATATGTTCTCAGGTTTGCAGGCTATATTGGTGGTTCCACTTTGATCAGTACTTTGGTGCCAACTGTTTCACAATCTCCAGCAATAATTTTGATGACAAGGCCAAGTGTGAAATCTCTAAGTTTCTCAATAACACAGAATTAGGTGGAAATGTGAACAGTCACAAAATTGAAAGCTTGCTTCAAGGATGTTTGGATAGGATTAGTGAATAGATTAGGATATAGGATCAGAGAAATGTTGCAAGTTGAAGCAGGAGTAGGTTATTCAGACCTTTGAACCTGCACCATCACTAAATATGGTTGTAGCTGACAGCTCAGTATCCTGCTTTCTCCCCTTACCCTTTGATACTTTTAACCTAAGGACTATAGCTAACTCCTTATTGAAAGCATTCAATGTTTTGGCCTCAACCACTTTCTCTGTCAGAGAATTCCAGACAAACATCATGCTGTGGGTGACAATTCAGTCTGTTGATCCTACTCCATCATTCAAAACTGATCATGACTGATTGAACATTTTAATGAATTTTACCCAATCCATCCTTGTCTGCCAGTGATAGATTTCTGATAACCAAACTCTACATTAAATGTACTCAAAGACTAACATTCCACAGCCATCTGTGATAAAGAATTCCTCAGGTTCACAACCTTTGAGTAAAAATAACTCATCTTCAATCTAAGTGACATTCCCTTTATGTTTAAATTTTGCCTTCTGGTTCTCGATTCTCCAACCCAGGGAAATATCTGACCTGTGTCTACTCTGTCTAGTCCATTAAATATTTAGTAGATTTCAATGACATCACCTCTCATTATTCAATAATCGAGAGAACACTGGCCCAGTTTGCCTAATCACTCTTCAAAGGACAGTCTGTCCATCACAAGAACAAGCCTGGTGAACTTCTGTCGCACTCCCTCAATGGCAATAATATATTTCCCAGATAAGGAGACCAGAACTGCAGGCAAAATTGAGAGTATGGTGCTGGAAAAGCACAGCTGGTCAGGCAGCATCCAAGGAGCAGGAGAATCAATGTTTCAGGCTTAAGCCCTTTATCAGGAAAGGAGAACTGCATGCAGTACTTCAGGTGCATTCTGACCATGCTCCTATACAATTGAAGCAAGGCATTGCTCTAATTCCCATTATAAATTCTCTTAACTCTCCCTGCAATGGACCCAATTTGGTTTCAGCCAAATGTTATCTTTTTCCATATCTATAGAAGCTTTAGCAGTTCGTTGTTTATGTTTTTTTGTCAGATTCATTAATATTCTGTTGTTACTTTTCTTAGACATTAATTAGTTGTCCATTGTATTTATTGTTTATTGTATGCTATAAACCTCCCAATTCTCTAAATTACCCTGATATCTGGCAACTTTGTAGACTTTTTCTTTTAACCTTCTCCGATCCTGAACGGTTGACTAACCTTTTGAATTTTTGCTCTTGGAAGGAATGTATAATTGCTCTCAATATTTTAAAGACCATCCATTACCTATGTACAGTCATGCCTTTTAATGCATTTTCCCAATCTATCTCAACCAATTGGTGCCTCAATCCTTCATCATTTCCTTTATTCAAATTAGATACACTTACTTCAGAATGAACAGGACAGAGGGAATGAGATGCGGATAAATGTGACACCATCATTGTGGGTGGCAGGAAAAGAAATGCAGAGTATATCCTAAAATTAAAAGGGTTTGTTAAGTGTTGATGCCCAAAGGATTGTGGACGTCCTTGTGCATAAGTCACTGAAAGCTAATATGCAGGTGCAGTAATTAATTAGGAAGGCAAAGTAATTAATTAGGAAGGCAAATTATATCTGGCCTTTATTGAAAGGTAATTTGAGTATAGGAGTAAAGATGAACTAGTTCTGAAGAATAGTCATACCAGGTTCAAAACATTAACTCTATTTCTTTCTACTGATGCTGCCAGACCTGTTGTGTTTCTCCAGCATTCTGTGCATTTGTTTCAAATTTTCAGCATCCACAGTATTTTGCTTAACAGGAGTAAAGAGATCTTAATTCAATCGTTCAGAGCATTAGTGAGGTAGTTTACAGTTTTGGCCCATAAACTCAAGGGAGTGTGCAGCAAAGGTTTCCCACATGCATGGGATGGTGGGATTGCCCAGTGAGGAGATAGGGGCTACAATCTTGACAGTTACAAGAATGAGATGTAACCTCAGCACAGCTTAGAGCAGTAAGACAGGGAAAGAGTGTGAATGTCAGGCATGAGCACTGATTGCTAGGGATTGGTTATGGTTGTGTGTTGGGGATTTAGTACATTGTGCTGCATAAGGGAGTGATTGTTTGCCGGATAGACGACTGAGTTGTGAACATTCAATCACTGACTTTGACTACATATGTAAGATCACGCTCCCTGAAATGACAAAGGCTACCTCCACCCATTGTTTTCTCATTAGATGCTTTGCGGGTCTCCTGGTCTCCTATACACATTTGACTGAAATAACACCACAGAGGCTGGTATCCTGTCACAGTGCACAGTCCATGACAATGGTCCGGCTTCCTCAGAGCCAGCTCTCAGCGTGAACAGAACCCCAAGACTCCTGTTTATACTTTTGTCAGCAAAAGCTCTCTGTTGGACCAGGTTAACAGCCCCAATCAGGGAACTCATTCTATGTGGTCCACCTGCCTGACCACAATACAATCACAACATCGATCCCCCTCCAAGTTTGAGGACATAGACCTGTTCTTTTGTTTGTAGCCTCTCCTGGGGTGTTTTCACACCAAGTTCCTCTGACTCAACCGCAGATACAGGCAGTCTGTACAGGATTGTATTCCACCTCTTGCACTCACAGCATCTTGGAAGAAATTCATCCTCTTCTTTGGGCTGTAATGTCATCAAGGCTGCAACATCTGCTGTGTCCACCTCAAACTCCATTAGACAGAGGGTGAGAAGCCATGGGATCTAATAGCCTTTTCAGCTGTTCTGAGGGGTTTGGTATGTTTTATTCCTGTCTGGTTTGCAAGGTTGCAGCTATAATGTGGTCCGTATGCTTGCTCAGAACTGCCTTACCTACCCGAACTTTATACACCACAGGACATGAGCTTGCGTTAACTGTACCCATGCAAGGCCATTTCCGTAGTTTTGGCACCGAACATCGTCCCCTGAAGTAAACCACCTCTCTCACTTCGAGAAGTATTGTGTCCAGCATTGGTGTTCCTGATGTCATTTCACCCACACCCCCCAAACTAGGTCCCGGATGATCAGATTTAACCTGCTGCAGTGTCTTCTCCCTCTTCACAACTCTGCAGTGATCCTATAATCGCATAGGAACTAGGACGGTTTGGTTTCTAGTGAAGCTGTCAGCTGTTTCTTTAAGCCTCCCTTCAAAGTTACGACTGCTCTTTCTGCCAGCTCACTGGATGATGGATGGTATGGAGCTGTCCTTAAATGCTGAATGCCATTTAACAAGAGGAAATATCTGAATTCACTGTGGGAAATGACCCATTATCTGTGACCAACACAGATGCTCACAAAGATGCTCATAGCTTTTCTAACGTCTTCTGTGTGTTTGACAAATGACTCTAACCATTTTGAGTCAGCATACACAATGACTAAGAACATTAAGCCCATGAAGGGACCTGCTTAGTTGACATGTAATAGAGTCTCAGCTTTACCCAGCCATTCCCAGTAATTTTTGTCCTTGTTGGCACTCTGGGTATTGAATCACCAAAGTGGCTATGTCTGTTGTCCAAATTTGGCCACCAGACTTAATTTCTTGCCAACATTTCCATTTTGGAAACCACTGGGTGACCCTGGTAGAGTTCAGCCATAATCACTCTTGACTCTCCATGATAGAATGCTGTCCGCTCTGGTCTCACATGGTCTGGAAAGTTTTCAATTCTGGTTGTGATAGTCCTTATGTTTCTCTCATCACCACCAGCTGTTTTAGCTTTTCCAGGACTGGATCTTTTTGCGTCCACCAGTCTGATATTGTCAGTGGTGACTGGAAAAGTGGTCAGAATGTCTAAAACCAGAATGGACTCTTCCAGTGGCATCACCGCTTGTTGAGGATCTGCCAATGAGAGGCAGCTCAAGGTATGTGCATTTGTTACTTGGCCTCCCGGTTGGTGTTCGAACTTGGAATTGTGTGCACTTAGAAAAAGGACCCATGGCTAAATTTGACCAGAATCTATGCACAGCATTTCCTTGTCCTCTGAGTAGCTCTAGCAGGGGTGTGTGGTCTGTTACTATTACAAATTTACATCCGGAAAGGTATTGGTGGAACTTACTCACGCCAAAGATGAGCGCCAAATCTTCCTTCTCTACCTGGGCATATTTGCGCTCTGAATCAGCCAAAATCTAGGAAGCATACACTATTGGGTGTTCCTTTCTATTGGGCCATATTGAGGCAAGACTGCACCAATACTGTATGGGAAAACATCACATGTCAACACCAAATCCTGCCAACACCTCAAACGATGATAGTTACTTTTTCACTTCTCTAAAGGCTATGTCTTGGCTACAAGACTACTTCTAAGGCTGACCACTTTTTAATAGTAGACGTAAGGGTGCCAGAATGAAGGCCAGCTTATGGATGAACTTTCTGTAATAACTCACCAATCCAAGGAAAGATCCAATACAGATGTAGGAGCTAGGGCACCTTTGATCTCCCTCACTTTAACTTCCAACAGGTGCAAGCGAGTCTTGTTTGACTCTGTAGTCAAAGTCAGTGATATGGAGTGCATCGAACACCCACTTTTCCCTTCTAACGCATATGCCTTCCTGGGAGAAATGTCTAAGAACTGTGTCCACATTCTCTAAATGCTCCTTATTGGTCTTCCCTATTCCTAGCATGTCATCCAGATAAATGGCAACATGGGTTGGACCCTGTAAATGTTCTCCATTGTCTGCTGAAAATGGCAGTCTGATGATACCCCAAATGGCAGTATTGTATAATTAATATGAAATCTTATGGGTATTAATAGTAGCATAATTCTGGGAATCCTCATTTGACTGCAATTGCGACTACACATGGCTCATATCAAGCTACATAAACGTTGGCCGCCTGCCAGTTTTGTGTGTAAGTCCTCTATGCGAGAGATTGGGGATTTATCCAGCTGTGACAAGTAGCTTAGCATTTGTTTAAAATCCCCAACTTGTCAGGTTTCAGTCAGTACAACTGGTGTTGTCTACACCACAAACTGGACTGGTTTGATGATTCCTTTGCTTTCTAGCTCTCTGATTCCTGCCCGCAAGGTAAATGACATTGGGCAGGCCTTGCAGAATCATCGAGTTGCTGCCTAGGCAACGTGGAAATTCTTTTAAACCTTAATGCAATGCTGAGAGGCCATTTGGTATATGGGATTAATGATGAGACCACGCAAAAGTGCCGACTACCTGAAGCCCAACTAGACTTCAAACAGGCACTACAACTGGCTTTATCATTAGAAAAATGGTAAGTGGAACTTATGACTTACAGGATATGCCATTGGAAGTGGACAACTAGTCTGACTGAAAGATTTCCAGGTATTTAATTAGGATTTCACTCAGGCAGCCATTATCTAATTTAAAAATATTGAGCCAATTACTGAGAATCTTTCTCAACCAATATCACCCTGTCAGGCTTGGGCCTGAGCCTTTTACTACAACCAAAGGTAACTGAACTAGCTGCTTCTATTATGAGACAGAAATCAAAGTTGTATCCTTTATCTGCAACAGTTTTCTGGTTTAGGTTGACAGTTGAACTGACATTGTGTGCAAATTTAAGGGTTGGAGTCCAGAGTAAAGTTTAGTAATGACTATTTCTGCAAATACTGATACAGCCACGCCAGTCTCAACCTCCATTCAAACTAGTGGCCATTTAACCAGATGTTTATTTTGAGTGGTTCTGATTTGGATGTTGTTCAGCAATTTAACTATCCTAAGCCAGAAAAAGGCAGACTTTCCAGGGTGTGTACTCTCCTGAATACTAGCCAACAAGTTCTCTTATTCAACTCAGGCCTGGTAGGACTCTTTTGCTATCTCGAGTCTGCATAATGGCAGCAACTACAATGGCTTGCCAGGCTAGATCCTGAAGAAAATGCTAACCATTTGGTTGAGGTTTGGCTTTGTTTTAGGGTTTTGCTTTGGGTTGACCTGGAGTCCCTCTTTTCAGGATATGTCCTGAGTGAGGTTATGCAATTGCTTTCACTCAAGTGTCGTCCCCCAAGCTCAGTCAGACTAGTAAGGTTGTCCACTTCTATTGACATATCCTGGAAGCCATAAGTTTCACTTACCATTTTTTCTAATGATAAAACCAGTTGTAGTGCCTGTTTGAAATCCAGTTGGGCTTCAGCTAGTAGGCAGTTTTGTATGGTTACATCATTAATCCCATATACCAAATGGCCTCTCAGCATCTCATTAAGGGCTAAACCAAAGTCACACACCTCTGCCAGTAGTCTTAACCTTGTCAAAACTCCCGAAAAGGATTCCCCTTGTTCTTGAACTGCCAAATAAAACCGATAGCATCTCAAAATTAGAGGAAGCTTGTGGTCATAATTTTCTTTCACTAAACCATCAACTCTTCAAAGTTTTAATATCTGCAGCCTCAGGAAATGTTAAGTTCCGAATAACCAAAAGGGCTGTGAGTCCACAAGCTGTCAAGCGAATTACTCATTACTTTTCATCTGCCCAAAGTCATTTGCATGGAAATAATAATACATTCTTTCCACATACTGGGCCCAGTCTTTGACAGCAAGATTGATAGAGTCAAGCTTCCCAAATAACAACATGATTTCAAAAATGCTTCCCTCAACTCAGAGATGACTGTTGCAAGTGAATTTCTTCAGAAGCATTTTTTTTTCTTATCACCACAGAGGCCAGTATTCCATCATTAAGTCACCCTTTATTTACACATGCATAATACTTGACACTGGTCCAGCTTCCTCAGAGCGAGATCTGAGTGAACAGAACCTCAGACACTGCTGCTTATACCTGTCAGCCAGGATTCCTTGGTCAGACCAGGTTAACAGCCCCAATCAGGGAATTCATATTCTGTGATGTCGACCTGGCTAACCTCACTGTAATCATCACACTGACATTCTCAATTCTTTCTACATCCTTGAGTAAAGATTCTGGAGTTGCATCAGAAAACCTGAGTGAGGTTATGCAATTGCTTTCACTCAAGTGTCGTCCCCCAAGCTCAGTCAGACTAGTAAGGTTGTCCACTTCCATTGACATATCCTGTAAGTCATAAGTTTCACTTACCATTTTTTCTAATGATAAAACCAGTTGTAGTGCCTGTTTGAAGTCCAGTTGGGCTTCAGCTAGTAGGCACTTTTGCATGGTTACATCATTAATCCCATATACCAAGTGGCCTCTCAGCATCTCATTAAGGCCTAAACCAAAGTCACATGCCTCTGCCAGTAGTCTTAACCTTGTCAAAACTCCCGAAAAGGATTCCCCTTGTTCTTGAACTGTTTTCTTCTCCGGTTTGCTGCTTGTTGGTTAGCCTTATTTCATTCATTCATTTTATAAATCATTAATTCATCAATTCATTCATTCATACTTTGGGCATCTTTCCATCACTTGCGAAAGCCAAAGTGCAGTTATTTTTCAGAAATACAAACCGCTTTAAAGAAGTGCACTTGAGCTGAACTTCATGTCAACTATGCACGCACCTGCTTCCCTTGCTGAGTGTGCAGCCAGTCAGCATCATATTTAGCACTGAACTGCATTGTGAAATTGTGTCGGTCAGCAGGGAGCGGAGTTTGCATGCTGCCTGCATTATCTTGTTCAGGCACAGAGTAATCCTATGTTGCTATCCTCATGTCTGAACCAGCATGATTCAATTTATAGCATTGCACAGCATGGAAACTGATTGTACTCTCTGTTTACACATAAGCAAAGCTAATCATGTCAGACAACACAGACTAAACTGATATTTGGGAAGAATCAGGATAAAAACCACATACCTCCAATATAAATATGTTTTTGACAACAAAATCTTGCGGCATCTATTCCAGTAGGAGACAAGAACTTATACTGTCATTATTGTTTCATTGCTTGTTTAATAAACAAAAATCAGTGAAATTGCAGAAAACACCAAAACATTAAAAATTCCCACCTTTCAGGATACTGCAAGGTGCAATGGATTGTTATATTATCATACTGATTGAATGAATCTTTGTTTTGTCTGTCTGCAAGAGTTCTCTGTGGAATGAGAAAGTGAAGTAGGTTGGTTCATGTTAATGTAGTCCGTTATCACAACTCCCAGAAATGGCTGGAAATGTTTCAGAGACATTGAGTTTCTTTGAAGTGCAGTTGCAGTCCAGCTATGTTTCCAATATAGGAGCTAAGCAGAGCAATGCAACATCCTTGAGCAAAACAATCAATGGATGGTGCTGAGAGTACAAATTCAGCCAGGACACCTAAAGAATGACCCACTTTGCTTTGAATGGTGCCACAGGACTTTCAACAATGACCTTGGATTACCAGTACTTTGTTTGGAATGTCTCACTGAAATGACAACTCCATTTCTCTTTTCTGAACTGGGTAAATAGACGAGATAAGGTGCTGTATGCCGACAGAGCAGACTATTTCAATGAGAGCGAGCTATCAACAGAACCAGGCTGTGACAACACTCCCTAATTACCATGAGCTCAGCCATACAGCACTAAAAATAACTGGTCCAATTTGACACTAATTGGCAATCTCCAAAAGGCATCATGATGCTGGTGATGCACAGCCAATTCTTTCAAGACAAGTGAAGGACATTATTGAAGCACTGAAAGTGTAGCCTTGCTCTGTGTACAATTGCTACTATATTCACCTGGGAAGACTTGCTACTGAGGTGCAGGGTCATTGCTTTGAGTCAAAATAACAGTCAGGCTAAGAGCACAATTCAGTATTTGTGGGTAAATAGGAATGTCAGACTGGATGTATCACAACATTACTGGGAGAAAATGAGGACTGCAGATGCTGGATATAAGTGCTGAAAAGTGTGGCACTGAAAAAACATAGCAGGTGACTCCTACCGAAGGGCTTGTGCCTGAAATGTTCACTCTCCTGGTCCTCAGATGCTTCCTGACCTGCTGTGCCATTCCAGCACCACACTTTTTGACTCCCAATATTACTGTCCAGGTTGAACCACTCTGTAATGAGCTTTGTAAAAACACAGCCGTGAATATTTGCTCCTGGATTGGACGTGCATGGTTGGGAGAATTCCAGGATCTGCGAACACAACTTTTAAATCCAAAATCCCAAATGTCAGTTTTATGTTTGGGACACAGGGGCTGGATTAGAAGTTTGACCAGCCGACCATCCCCTGCACCAATTGCCCCATTCCCCCATCCCCTATCCCCCACCCCCATCCTTACCATCCTCCTCTCACCCATCCAAAGAACTGAATAGGCTGCTTTGTGTGGAGGTTGGCTGGTCTAAAAGCCTGATTGGGTATCTGGCACCATGCCTGAAGTTTAAAAATAAACAATAAAGCAGTAAACATCCATGAGCCCTCATGGCTCACTCAACACACACATCCACTATGCTCCCAATGCCCCATGCCACCTTATATTCCCACATAGCTCCCATTCGTTCTCAAATCCTACATCTCAAAATATTCCCTGAAACAACTGAATTGACCTCATCATGCAACCCGTATTAACTAGGCTGCCACCCTATTGCCAAGACTGAAAATGTGTTGCTGGAAAAGTGCAGCAGGTCAGGCAGCATCCAGGGAACAGGAGAATCGATGTTTCGGGCATAAGCCCTTCTTCAGGAACCAAGACTCCTCATCTCAACAAAGAAAACCTACGTTTCTCTGTCACATCCCCTTCGCCTTTATTGTCCCTGCTAATCTGTTGCCAATACCTGCTAATTCATTTCCATGGCTCTCAACTCTTTGCCCTTACTCACTTAGCACCCAGCACATGACCTTAGGACACGTGCAGAGGTTATATTATTTAAGTAAGATATCTGCCATTTCATAGAATTATTGGCACTTACAAATTGTGACAATTTCTTTTATTACAAATTCCAATGCTCATTATTTTAAGGGTTTTGCACGATTGAAATGTCTGTTGTTTTTTGTTGAAAGAATTTCAATGTAGTTTTGTTTATGAAGCTCTTTTTTCAGTATCATAATATTTCAGAAACAAAACTACATATAAATAATTTCAAAGAAGTCAAGTTTCGTAACAACAAACATTTTAATCAAGTGTAAAATCCCTTACTACATTGAGCAGAGATAGTTGAAAGAGATTATAACAAGGTGCACTGTTATGGATCAGACCAAACCCCCTTAACATATATTAAGAAGATAGCCTTGCCTTGACTCTAACTTATTTTTATTTTAAAGGTGTTAGCTAGTGCATTCCAAATGCAATTCAATTGGTCAAATTACTTTTCTTTCAGCAATACACACTTTATTTTTTACAGTTAAAATACAAAATAAAAAGAAAAGAAAATATTTGGTTTATCTGTGACTCAATTAAAATGCTGAACAAAATATTATGCATATTAACTATCCCAATATAGTAATGTTCCATAAACACATCCTTGTCACAAAGCTGGTCCCTTTTTTTCTTAAAGCTCTTCCTTTTCTCAAGGATAATGTGTCCTTAATTTTTTTTCAAACTGGTCATAAATGGGCCGGGCTCTGGTTAGACTGGTTTGGTACAGAGATGAAAAGGATTTTGAGAAGCCTTTTGTTTCTAGGTAAACAGGCGAGACTTCAGGCCAAAGTGGTCATGCTTTAGAAGTGACCTGTATAATGGAAGGGGTGTGGTCAGCTCCCCAGGTGAGCAGTTCAGTCCAGAACTCGTTAGAAGTTCAGCAGTGGACTGTGTGAACAGCCTTTCTCTCTTTCTGCCCTTCTACTTCAACCTGTAAGCATCTGTTCCTTTCTTTTACTGTAATTTAAGGGGGTTTGCTCAGTGGGACTGTTGTGGATATTCGGAACAGAATAATTAAGTCTAGTTGGGATAGACTGAGTTCTGTGGGATTTCTTTACTCTGTTCTTTGTGTTTCATTGTGTAATTTTGTGAATATATTTTTGCCTGTTTTAAAACCTGGTAGTCAACTTTGCTAACTTACTCCGGGTAATGTTCACCGTAGGCTGACCAAAACAAATTGCAAAGTTATGGTCTGGGCTGCCTGCTTAAGAATGTTGTGAGTGGTCTGGCCTAGTCTATAACACATGTCCATGTAAAACAATTCTAGCAGCAGCAAGAGAGTCCCAGCTTTTAGCTGTAACACACAGAGGAAAAAGAGCTTCCATATCCAACTTCAAGTCCCCAGCAACTGGTGAAAACTAAAATGAAAAATCCTGGTTCTGTGGGAGCTTGACCCCACCAATTCAAGCTAGTCCTAATGTTCTAACTTTAAAACATATTACTAAGGCCTCACAAGTTGTTTACAACTTTGTCTCAACCTTTTTTCATTAAAAAAACACAAAATACACCTCTTAAAGCATTAGCATCCTCACAGCAAGGGCCAATCAAAGTTGAAATGGCAGGTATCCTGCTGTGTTAATGGTTGGTTGTGAAATCAGTCACACAGCGCCAATCCAGCAATGGAGACCCTCAGATTTATTTTTGCAGACAGAGTGAATTTCTCTGAAACAATTTCTCTGAGGAAAATATCTTGATTTTAGTTTTCAAAATTTAAAGAGGAAGTTCTCTAACTGCCTTGTCAGCTCACTTTTTCAGATGTTTTTGACAGGTCAGCCTGACATGTTGGATAGCTTCCTTTGTAAGGCCCTTTTGATATTTTTGATCACACCCCTTTCAAATGGCCTTCTTGACACTTTAGACAGGTCCCTTTAACAGGGGCTTCTGACAGTTTGGACAGTTCATTTTGACAGGTCTGCGGCTGTTCCAATGAGCTTCACATATCAACCGTATGTTGTTTCTACACACATTTTTGCTTACTTTTAACAATTCGAAAAGGTGCCTTGCCTTCCTAAAGGGCACCTGACATATCCCAAACCACCTTCACTTCAGTCAAAGAGCCACTTACCTCCACCACAGGGCAACTTGCCTTCCCCAAAGGTGTCACAGAATAAAGCCCCAAAGTATACCTTACCTCTCAAATAAAGATTCCTGGTGATCCAAAGAAGTCCACAAAGTTCAAATGTACTCTCACCAGATTGACACGGTATATCTCAAGTTTCATGTCAGGCTACTGATAATCCCAGCTCAGTTGACACAGCTATGGATTTAAATGGCCACCTGCCTCCCAGAGCCATGCATACCAATCTGATGCTTTCCCACTCTGGCAAAAAAGGCAAGTATGATTGCTGGGCTCATCCACCATTTTGGATATAATTGAGTGGCTCTCTAAGTAATAAAACTCTGAGCCATAATCTTATTCTCAGCTTTCTAACTCTTTTTTGGAAATGTTCCAGATTTTAATTTAATGCGTCACAGGTAGTTTTGTTATTACAAGGATAAATACTCTGGCCATTAAACATCAGTGATAATGAATCTCAAATCAACAATCTCACATTAAAATTTAACTATGTTAATTATGAAGTCTCATTCTTGTTCTGAAGGAAATTTAAAATAAGTCAGAAAATAAATTTCACATTATGCTTCATACTTTTCTGTTCCTTTTGTCTCTTGCTATTTGTTATGGACCAGACCAGACCCTTTAAATATTTTAAGAAGGTAACCTAGAGCCTAACGTTTTCTTATTTTAAAGGCAAATATAAAGTACTGTGTTCCAAATACAGTACTGGTCAAACTACACGGTGTTAAGCAAAACACAATTTGTTAAAATACAACAAAAGAAAGAAGAATTTGAAATAACTTAATTCTATTGGAAAACTTCACAGAAAAATAGATACAGTAGCTATTACTAATTAACTGTTCCAATATAGTAGCACCCCATAAACACACCCCTTGGCAAAAAGGCAAATTCAGAAAGAAACTGTCTCACATGCAATCTAGCAGCAGAAAGAGAGAAAAAATGTCAAGCAAATACTTAGACAGTAGCAGCCAGGAGACGTTTACTGCAGTCTCCAACCCTGTTGACAATCCAACAGCAACTGCTTAAAGCTAAAAGAAAACTGGACACCCTGGTCTGTGAGAGCTGGCCACACCCAAGTAGTCTGATTCTATTGTTCCCACTTTAAAAAAATCCAAGGCCTCACACATGACCATAGACGACTCAACATCGAAACGTCAGCTCTTTTCTCTCCTTACAGATGCTGCCAGACCTGCTGAGATTTTCCAGCATTTTCTCTTTTGGTTTCAAAGCCTGTCACTTGCCCTGTCCAGTCAAATGCCAGGTGTTCTGTTTATCTTGCTGCATTGGAAGCTTGTGCTTTCGACAAATTTGTGAGGAAAGGTTTTGTATTGAGGTTATGGGGACAAGTCTAACATATGACAAACTGAAATATTTCATATTGCATTTCATAGCTTGTTGCAGTTAATTCCAAAACTGTATCTTACAATGAAACAAATCCAACTATGGAGATAATGAGAGCTGAGCTAGTTTACATTGGTTTGGAATTTAGCTTGAAGGGTATAATAGTGGATAAACAATAGGAAATATTTAGAGGAATAATTCATAATTGTCAATGAATACATTTCTTATAGGAAAGAAATCTGCACTGGAAATGTATAACAACCATAGATAAAGAAAGATGCTAAAGATTCTGTTGAAACATAAGAAATAAGCACAGATTATGCAAAAAACTGAGCCCTACTCCAGCAGTCAATATGATAACTGATGCTGGTGTCTAAATGTGCTCCCCATTTCTCAAGTTAATTGGAGACTGAACTTCTGTCAGTCTCAGTTTTACGTATTTTCAATGATGGATATTCCACAACCGTTTGAGCAAGAGATTTCCAAGGGTTCAAAACCTTTTGAGTGAAGGAATTACTGCTCATCACAATCCTAAATGATCAGTGCTTGATCATATCTATCCTGTCATGTTCCTTCATAATCTTGAACATTTTGATGAAATCACCTCTCATTATTTTTAAACTCCAAAACAACGTAACCTCAATTTACTCAGCCTCTCACCGAGGAACAATCCTCCTCTATCAGGGATCAATCTGGTGAACATTCATTGTACTGCCTCCAGTGAAGGTATCCTTCCTTAAATATGAAGCTTAAAATTGTACACAGTATTCCAAGTGTGGTCTTATCAAATCCCCATACAATCTCAAGTTTTTTTCATTCGTTGTACTACAACGTCCTTGCAATATACACCAGCATAATGTAGGCTTTCCTAACAGCTTGTTCGACTTGCCTGTTAACATTTTCTGTTCCACGCCTGAGCACACCCAAGTTTCCCTGGATATTGTTAACACCAGGTAAGCAGGAGTGAATTGGCTGCCTTGTTTTAAACCCATTGGAGTTAAATTTTACTTTCTTTTAGTGAGCAGCTAAACCTTACTTCAATAAAATGTCATCAGAATTAATCAAGGAGCAAACTATCTGGTTTTCTTGAGTGAATGGAAGAGCATTTTTTTTCTTTTTTTGCAAATCCCAAGAAAAATCATAAAGATGGGACATTAAACACACATGCTTAAACTGGTATTAAAAGAGGAGAGTGACAAAAACAAAAGGCAATCAAAGGAACATGCAGTTTAAAAGATCTTAGGTGCCCTTGAGGTATTAGGATTTAATTTGAAACCATGGTTATTTAACTGATGCTTTGTATACTAAGTAAAAGCAAATATTTGACCGATATTTGAGTTCTCTGTGAACAGCTGCTTCTCCATTTTGCTTTGTCATTGGGTTTTGTCCCATGAGAGAAAATGCGAGAAAACAAAATCACAGCTAGTCAGAAAGAGGGACAAATAGAGAGTTAGCCTTATCCCATTCCAGTTACAAATCCATCTCTCTGTCTGCTACTTTGCTAAAGCAGCTACTTGAAATAAAGCTCAATTGTGGATTCCCATGTCTGGGCTCATTGTTTTCTGATATGGGTCAGTTGGAAGTGACTCTTACATCTCCAATATATAAAACATATCTGTAAAGATCTAAATCATATAGGAATTAATATCTGATTTTCATTGGCTTTTGAAAATATTAAGTTTAGTTCAGAGAGTCTGTTCATCTTAATTAGTATCACAAAGCTGGGTTAGCCTGTGGTCAATAAGATTGCTCTGGCCAACGTATTTTTCCTTTCTAAAACCATTTTAGTCCATGAAGTCCTGGTATTAAAATGAGATGATGGAAGTTAAAAATTGATACATTATCTTTTACCATGATCATAACACCATCAAACATCGCAAGTTCCACATAAATCTGCCTTTCTGTACTACAAAATGTATAACCTTGCATTTCACCACACAGTAATCCACAGTGAGTGCCTACTTACTTAACTCAATTTAAAAAAATGATTGAAAGTATTGTCAAAAAGAACTGGCAGGTTGAGATCTGTGAAGGCTTGAAAAACTAACAAACTATGACAGAGAAATCGAGAGTGAGAGAGGTTAGGATATGGGAGTATTTTAAAAGTTACTAGAAAGGTGGAAAATAAGAGTAAACTGGCAAAAGTATAAAAATAAACTGTTGACTTCACAAATAGGTAAAAAGCAAGAGTATAGAAAATCTAAGTTCTGGTCCCTTGAGGCAGAGTTGGATAAATTATGATGTGGTATAAGGAATGTTTGAGGCTGGAAATGGATACTTTAACTGAACAAGCAGAAATGAGCTTGGGAAAATTGGATGGGAACAGCCACATGAGATATCCAGTTAAAGAAATCTGTTCCCAATCAAATTAGTGTATGATCTCTGAGCCCCTGCAACTTTTTTATTGGATCAGGCATTAAATTGGAGCTACATGGCTGTCCCAAGTCTCTAAAAGGGTACTAGATAAAACTGTTGTGTTTGCCAGCAACCCACCAGCATTCAACATGGTCAGATTCAATGATTGAGTAAGGCAGTGAGAGTTTGGTGGAAGAGAGTCCTTTGATCTCACCTTCAAATGTCTTGAAATCCCTCTCCTACGAATCTCATTTTGCCCTCATTCACTTTTGGCTGCTCTATTATCATCGTGGCCTTCAGCATGTCTATTATAGGCAATTTCCACTCCTGCATGCAATTATTGATGGAAATAGAAGGTCAGTGCGAGAGATTGCTGCCCCCAGTGTCCTCACTCCAAGGAATGCTGAACAGTGACCAGAAAGGTGCCTAATGAGATTCCTCCAGTCCTACAGCACAAAAATGACAGTATTCCTCCACACTTGCTGTGATCATGGATAAGAACACCATTAAATCCCCCACTTTATTTGTCTTTATAACAGAAGACACAAAGGAGTGGAAACTGTGGGGAAAGAAGATTTCAAAAAGAGTGATGAACCCACAGTTCATGTTGATCCAGGAAACATCCCAGAGAAATTATTTGAGAGAAAACCTAACCCATTTCCTCGATCTGATGGCCTACATGCTAATCTGTCAAAGAGGTTGGCTCAGAGATATTGGATACACTGGTTTTGATCTTCCATAGAATTGAAATCCATGGAATTCCTACAGTGTGGAAGCAGGCCATGCAACGCATCGAGTCCATATCGACCCTCCAAAGGGTATCACATCCTGATCACCCACCCCTCCCCCCCCAAACCCCACTTCCGACCCTGCAGTTCCCATGGCTAATCCACCTAGCCTTCACATCCCTGGTCACGATGGGGCAATTTAACGTGACCAATCCACCTAACCTGTACATCTTTGGACTGTGGGAGGAAACCCATGCAGACACAGGGAGAATGTGCAAACTCCACAGAGACAGTTGCCCGAGAGTGGAATCAAACTGGTGCTGTGAATCTGCAGTGCTAACCACTGAGCCACCGTGCCACCCCAACAGTAAATCCTGAAATGATGTGAGCAAATTGGAAGGCATCAAATGTAACCACGCTGTTCCAAAAAATAGGAAAAAGTAAACAGGAATAAAAAATATCAAACAGCCTGGCACCAGTAAAAAGAAACAATACTTGAAATTACCATAAAATATGGGAACAGCATACTTGAAATTCATAGAATGATCAGCAGTGAACTTGGTTTTCTGAAATGAAATTGCATTTGATAAATCAAAAGCTGTTTTAGAGAGCATAATGAGCACAGTGGATAAAGGGATTAGGGGACTGGATGCAGTATATTTGATTTTTCAAAAGGCATTTGATAATTTGCTATATAACAGTTTGATTCACAATATTTGGACCGATATGACGAGGGGCAATATATTACGGTGGATTAAGAAGTGGTCAATGGACAGAAATTATAAATAAATGGATCATTTTCCAAATGGTAGGATGGAACGAATGAAATATTATAACTGCCTCAGCCTCTTCATCAATAATGATGGGTCCAACCATAATGCAAGATTGCCAATGATGTAAACTTTGATGGGAAAGTATGCTGTGACAAGGGTTCAGGACCACTGTTAAGAGATAGACCCCAGTTGGATGATGAGGAAACAGGCTGGCAGATGGATCATAATATACTGATGCGTAAAATTATCCACTTTCACAGAATTTTTACAATGAAGAATAAGGATATTTGGCCCACTCTACATGTACTGCTTCTTCAAACATCACTATCCTGTGCCAAGCTCCTGCTTTTCCCTTGTACTGTTGTAAACTATCTCGATTGAAATAATCATCCAATGCCCTCATGCCCAATTGAATGTGTCTCCATTATATTTCCAGGCAGTGCATTCCATACCTTGATACTTGCTGAGTGAAAAGTCATTTTTTTCTCACATCACCCTTGCTTCTTTTGCAGATCACTTACAATTTATGCCCTCTCATTCTTGTTCTTTTTATGAGCAGGAATAGCTTTGCCTTACCTATTCTACCCAGTCTGCTCATGATTTTGAAGATCTCAACCAAACTCCAATCAGCCTTAACTCTCCAAGGAGAACCCTCCCAATGTCCACAATCTACCTTCACAGCTGAAATTTCTCATTCCTGGGACCCTTCCTGGAAATCACCTCTGCATTCTATGCAATGCATTTACATCTTTCCTAGAATGGGCGGCACGGTGGCACAGTGGTTAGCACTGCTGCCTCACAGCGCCGGAGACCTGGGTTCAATTCCCGCCTCAGGCGACGAACTGTGTGGAGTTTGCACGTTCTCCCCGTGTCTGCGTGGGTTTCCTCCGGGTGCTCCGGTTTCCTCCCACAGTCCAAAGATGTGCAGGTCAGGTGAATTGGCCATGCTAAATTGCCCGTAGTGTTAGGTAAGGGGTAAATGTAGGGGTATGGGTGGGCTTCGCTTCGGCGGGTCGGTTTGGACTTGTTGGGCCGAAGGGCCTGTTTCTACACTATAATGTAATCTAGAATGCAACACTCACACCTGAACACAATACTCCAACGGAGATCTAACAAATATCTTGTACAAGATCAATGTCACCACCCTGTTCTTACAGTCTATTGCCAATACTAAAACTGAGGACAACGTATGCTTTATTCTGCTCTTTCCACCTGTTCTGCTACCTTCATTGACCTATGCACATATACATCCAGCTCCTCTTTAGAATTGTACCCTGGATTTTATACTGACTTTCAATGTTCTTCTGAACAAAGTGCATCATCTCACACTGATAGCATCATAGAGTCATAGAGATGTACAGCATGGAAACAGACCCTTTGGTCCAACCCATCCATTTTATACTGACTTTCAATGTTCTTCTGAACAAAGTGCATCATCTCACACTGATAGCGTCATAGAGTCATAGAGATGTACAGCATGGAAACAGACCCTTTGGTCCAATCCATCCATGCTGACTAGATATCCCAACCCAATCCAGTCCCACCTGCCTGCACCGGGCCCATATCCCTCCAAACCTTTCCTATTCACCAACTTATTCAAATATCTTTTAAACGTTGTAACTCTACTTGAGGTCACCCCTCAGCATCCGACGCTCCAGGGAAAACAGCCCCAGCCTCTTCAGCCTCTCCTAATATTTCAATTCTTCCCACCCTGGCAACATCCTTGCAAATCTTTTCTGAACCCTTTCAAGTTTCACAACATCATTCCGACAGGAAGGAGACCAGAAATGCATGCAGTATTCCAACAGTGGCCTAACCAAATGACCTGCACAGTCGCAACATGACCTCCCAACTCCTGTACTCAATACTCTGACCAATAAAGGAAAGCATACCAAACACCTTCTTCACTATCCTATCTACCTGCGACTCCACTTTCAAGGAGCTACAATGTCTCTTCCAAGGTCTCTTTGTTCAGCAACACATCCTAGGACCTTATCATTAAGTGTATAAGTCCTGCTAAGATTTGCTTTCCCAAAATGCAGCATCTCGCATTTACCTAAATTAAACTCCATCTGCCAGTTCTCAGCCCATTGGCACATCTGATCAAGATCCTGATGTAATCTGAGGTAACCTTCTTTGCTGTCCACTGCACCTTCAATTTTGGTGTCATCTGCAAACGGACTAACCATATCTCTAATGCTCGCATCCAAATCATTTATATAAATGACAAAAAGTAGAGGACCCAGCACCAATCCTTGTGGTACTCCACTGGTCACAGGCCTCCAGTCTGAAAAACTAACCCTCCACCACCAACCTCTGTCTTCTCCCTTTGAGCCAATTCTGTATCCAAATAACTAGTTTTTAGATTAGATTACTTACAGTGTGGAAACAGGCCCGTCGGCCCAACAAGTCCACACCGCCCTGCCGAAGCGCAACCCACCCATACCCCTACATTTACCCCTTACCTAACACTACGGGCAATTTAGCATGGCCAATTCACCTGACCCTGCACATCTTTGGACTGTGGGAGGAAACCGAAGCACCCGGAGGAAACCCACGCAGACACGGGGAGAACGTGCAAACTCCACACAGTCAGTCGCCTGAGGCAGGAATTGAACCCGGGTCTCTGGCGCTGTGAGGCAGCAGTGCTAACCACTGTGCCACCGTGCCGCCCACTGTATTCCGTGAGACCTAACCTTGCTAACCAGTCTCCCATGGGGAACCTTGTTGAACGCCTTACTGAAGTCCATATAGATCACATCTACCATTCTGCCCTCATCAATCCTCTGTTACTTATTCAAAAAACTCAATCAAGTTTGCAAGACATGATTTCCCACACACAAAGCCATGTTGACTCTCCCTAATCAGTCCTTGCCTTTCCAAATACATGTACATCCTGTCCCTCAACATTCCCTCCAACAACTTGTCCACCACCGGCATCAGGATCACTGGTCTATAGTTCGCTGGCTTGTCCTTACCACCCTCCTTAAACAGTGGCACCACGTTAACCAATTTCCAGTCTTCCGGCACATCACCTGTGACTTTTAATAATGCAAATATCTCAGCAAGAAGCCCAGCAATCACTTTTCTAGCTTACCACAAGAGTTCTCGGGTACACCTGATCATGTCCTGGGGATTTATCCACCTTTATGCGTTTCAAGACATCCAGCACTTCCTCCTCTGTAATCTGGTCATTTTTCAAGGTGTCACCATCTATTTCCCTACATCCTATATGTTCCATATCCTTTTCCACAGTAAATACTGATGCAAAATACTCATTTAATATCTCCTCCATTTTCTGTGGCTCCACACAAAGGCCTCCTTGCTGATCTTTGAAGGGCCATATTCTCTCCCTAGTTACCCTTTTGGCCTCAATATATTTGTAAAAACCCTTTGGATTCTCCTTAATTCTATTTGCCAGAGCTATATCATGTGCCCTTTTTGCCCTCCTGATTTCCCTCTTAAGTATACTCCTACTGTCTTTATACTCTTCTAAGGATTCACTTGATCTATCCTGTCTATACCTGACATATGCTTCCTTCGTTTTCTTAATCAAACCCTCAATTTGTTTGGTCATCCAGCATTCCCTATACCTACCAGCCTTTCCTTTCACCCTGACAGGAATATACTTTCTCTGGTTTCTCATTATCTTATTTCTGAAGGCTTCCCATTTTCCAGTTGTCCCTTTACCTGTGAATATCTGCCCCCAATCAGCTTTCGAAAGTTCTTGCCCATTACCGTCAAAATTGGCCTTTCTCCAATTTAGAACTTCAATTTTTAGATTTGGTCTATCCTTTTTCATCACTATTTTAAATCTAATAGAATTATGGTCGCTGGCCGCAAAGTGCTCCCCTACTGACACCTCAGTCACATGCCCTGCCTTATTTCCCAAGAGTAGGTCAAGTTTGCACCTTCTCTAGTAGGTACATCCATATAGTCAATCAGAAACTTTTCTTGTACACACTTAACAAATTCCTCTCCATCTAAACCCTGAACACTATTCTCTGCATTGAAACTCATCTGCCATCTATCTGCCCACTCCACCAACTTGTCAATATTCTATTGGAGTTCCACTCAGTCCTCCTCATTGTTTGTAGTTTTTTGAAAGTTTCTTTCATCTGCAAACTGTGAAATTATCCATCATGCACCAAGATCCAGATTGTTAATATATATCAGGAAAAGCAAGGATCGCAGTCCCCACTGCTTGAGAACTCCATTATTCAATAGGAAGAATGAAAAAGCTGAGAAACCAAATATTGATGTTCAGGGAGATTTGAATTATAGGAAGTTAACATATAGGTACACCACTAAGTGGGAATTTAAATGGTGTGTTAACTTTCATTTGGAGGGAGTTGGGATATTAAAATAAGGAAGCTATGCTGAATTAATGAAGGTCTTGTTCTGACCTCATCTCGAGTTCAGTTCACAGTTTCAATTTTCTTATCAAAGGAAAGATGCACTTCTTTTAGGCAGATGCAATGAAGGTTCATTAGATCAATTACTGGGGTCAGAGAATTGTGCTATGTGGGAA
This sequence comes from Chiloscyllium plagiosum, assembly GCF_004010195.1. Lineage (NCBI taxonomy): Eukaryota > Metazoa > Chordata > Chondrichthyes > Orectolobiformes > Hemiscylliidae > Chiloscyllium > Chiloscyllium plagiosum. The sequence goes on from NC_057727.1 coordinate 50,346,852, forward strand.
GATTGAGTAGAATAGGCTGAAACTCTTTTGTGTTTACAAGAACAGTAAGTGATCTCATTGAAATATACAAAATTCCTAAGAGAACAGCAGAGTATAGAGATTTGTCCTTTTCTTAACCCATTCAAATTAGTGCATGTCTCTGGAATACTCTACTAGGATGCAGGCTCAGTTGATCAATATAGTTAAGATTAAAAGCAATAGACTTTTGACCAATAAAGAATGAAATACATGAAAATAGAATGGAAAATAATATTAAAACTCATAAAATAAATCTTAATACGTTTGATGGTTTATGACCGCAAGTTGTTTCCTGACATGTCTGAGATACCATCCTTTATTTTCCAATGTCAATATTTCCTTCCTTGGACACAAAGATTTAATTCTGTTATGCTACTTATTGCTGTAGCTTGCAGTTCAGGTTATTTTCATTTTGTGAAGCTAAAAAGGTTGAGGTGTCTGAAATAGATTTGATTTCTTAAATTAAAAAAACACGTTAATCTCTCTTGCCTCTTCTTTTTCTCAAACGGTCCTTTGGAAGAAGATGCATCATTGCATAATTGATAACATTGCAGGACATAATAATTGTGTTCAAACCTATCCAAAGGAGTTTCAGCAGATGCATTTAACCAATTCTACATTGCACCAATGCATGATTGAAATCAGCCATCGTTTTGACAAAGACATTAAGAATGATGCCTCTGTTTGCTCTGTAGGTCAATCAGATCAGTTATTTCAATAATTTCACATTACACATATTCCATCAGAAACAGCAACAAGAAGCATCTGGCTCAGCATTTGTGCTATCTTTCTGGACCTTGATAGCAACAGACTGTTGTATTTGATGATGCAATAATCACTCATTCCAACAAAATATTTCAAAGAGATGGTAAAAGTAACAACACCATTGAAATGCTTTCCTTTCCATAACAAATAACTTATACTTATCACTTTAATTGTCAGTGGTCACTGATATTCACTGAAAGCAAAAATGAAGAATTTTTGCCAATGTGGTTTCTGTCAAAGTTCTGGAGCTAACCAGGATAAGTAATTTATCATAAATGATTGAAAGAAGAACACGTCACATCATTTTGAAGCTCTATGATGGAAGATGGTAATAATCAGACACTACAATATCAATGTTATTATTTTTCTTGGGGCAGGAGATAGGATAATTACAAAGTGATAACAACATTTATCCAGTGGACAATTATTTGCAGCTTTACAGCTTCTGTATTATCTTACTGAAATGATCATTTGAGAAATAAAAACAGAACTGTACATATTAAAATAGACCATTAAAATGCCAGTTGAAATGACAATCGAAAGAAGAAAAGCATCAGAGAATCATTTTGGACACAATAATTCAAACTGTTGACTGGTTCATATAACATTCAAGGAAAGCTGTAGAAAGAATATATGCACCATTTTAAAAATTATTGCATGTGGGGGACAGAATAGATAAATGAAGGTATTGTATTCATTACTATTATGTGATCATTAAGATCACTTTCTACGCTTGTAAAATGTTTACTTTTGATCTGTTTACTGTAATGAATAAATGTGATTGCTTTGAAATGCACAGTGGGGAGAAATAAACATATTCACAGTTGTTGCAAGATCTATACCATGTCATTTTCTGAAGTGTTGTGTTATGTCTCATGCCCACATTGTCAGGATACCTTGAAGAGAAATGCCTAGCATATCATCAGTGTATCAAAGCATTATGATGTGAAGGTATAAAGATCTCATATTTCATCTTGCTTCAAGGTCACTTGATGGATGATATGCTTCTGGTACCATACTATTCAATACTGTTCTGTTCAACTTCATGTTTGCTAGACAATGATGTGCTGCAAAATTCTCAAAAAAAAACCCAGCTCAAGGTAAGGATTGACTTCAGAATTAATAGTTCTAACTCATATAAAAGAGACAGTAACTACAAAAGTTGACTGGTTTATTGGATTTGCTACAGCAAAGGATATGAATGTGAATTTTCTGAGGAAAACTGTCATTGATACTCCCTGAGTTCGTCATCACCTTCAATTAAGCCTTCAGCCAGGATCATAATAAAGCTTATTCCCTCATTGTATTATTTGCGACTTCAGGCTCTGCTGTGCCAAATAGTACAGGTATTGACAATAAATATTGCCTGATGTCACACATCCTGAAAAGACTGAATGGCAGACAGTAAGAGTTAAAATTGGCACAGGAACTGCTGATGCCTGAAAGGAATGTACTTCAGGAATTTGCACTTCATGATATAACAAAGAAGAGACCATCTCACAATATATAATGGATTACCAATTCTGTGTATCTACAGGATAATACTGCAGCGCATATGTTCTAGCTCATCTTCGCTCCCTGAAATCCTCTTCCTGTTAGATACCAACATTCTAGTAGTGGGAGAATTAACAGAAAGCACAGGTCTCAGTATAGTGACAATTCATGAGATTTAAACCATTCTCACTGTGGCAAAACACACCAATCAAATTTGTCAATGATCCTTAAAGCTATGACGTGGAATGAGATTTTAAGCCAAGTACCAGAATGTTTATGTCTGACCAATTACCCGATTCCCAAAGTATTTCTCTTGGTCCACACATTGATGTTTTGGACTGCAAAGTTGAAGATGTGTGAACAATTGCAATCGGCAACATATGGGTAATTATAAGAGTTGCAAACAATCTTTAATCAGAGATGACCTCATAGTATTAAAGAGTCCTTCATTTTGATCATATAGAGATAAACTTGTTATTTGACAACAAGTCACTTTCAAGGGCAAACAAGTCTGAATATTGAAAGCATTACACCAAGCTATCATATTCACATTGCACATGAGTCTATGCACCAGTCAGGGATGAACTTGGATATTCAATGACTTATTAATGCATGTCAGGCATGTCAAATGTATCAAACTCAACAATGGATGAAACCTCTGTATCCACATTCTATTCCATCCACTTCTGGCATAAAAATACCTTCAGGCCTATATGGGGTGAATGGGGAAGATTACATTTCTGTGATCAATTACGACTTAGTTTCCCATTATTCAATAACTTAGCAACACAATGAGCATGACTGTCACTGATAGAATGAGTGTTATTTTCAGTTTATTTAGTGTTCTACATGAGATACTGTCAGCCAATGGCCTGCATTATATTGGCAAACCACTTCAAGAACCATGTTACTGAGTGGAGAGTTGTACATATCACATCGTCACCCCACTCTCCACACTCAAACTCCAAATGAAAACACGTTAAGTCCATATAATCAAGGAGCATTTTTTATTGAGTAAGAAAGTTTTCATATTGCATTGCTGCATTTCCCTGCATATCAATGAAGAAGTGATTAAATTCTCCAGTACAATTTATGCGCGGAAGATAAGTGCCGCCCTTGATAACCAACCAATGTCGAACTATTCAAAAGTTAAAAAGGGTACAACACCAGGTTATAGTCCAACAGGTTTATTTGGAAGTCCTAGCTTTTGGAGCTTTGCTTCTTTATCAGGACTGCTCTGAAAGGTAGTGCTTCGAAATAAACCTGTTGGACTATAACCTGGTGTTGTGTGATTTTTAACTTGGTCCACCCCATTCCAGCACTGGCACCTCCTCATCATAACTATTCCAAGACACTGGGCATTCTTCATCAAAAAACAGAGGAGAAAGAAAGAGATTGAGTGAGCAGGTGGTGAACTTACAAAACTGTCTGCTAGATAGAGAGTCCAGGTTGGGAATACAAGTTTATACAAACTCATTCATGATCAAGACATTACATTGTGAAAGAACACCTCAGATGTGCCCAATGTCTGGCACATTAATTATGCACAATGAGAGTGAGGAAAACTACTTCAATGATGATGATCATTGTATGGGGATGTTGAAAAACAGCAACCAGTAACAAGTCAGCCAACTTGTCAAACAAGTACAACTGAAAATAATGTAAGCCTCTCCAAATGGTTATGTGATTGCCAGATTAGGATGAGTTGTCAAACTTGTACAGCATTACATTGAGATATAAAATGTTAGTTTTATGAACGTTTTTTGTTGCCTGTTTGTATAATTATTGAATAGACAATGTATGCTGATTTATAACCAAATGTATTTGTCATTTTAATTTTAGCCTTTGGTGAAAGGGGGTATTGTGTTCTGTCTGACAGTCAGTATAGCGTTATCCCTTTAAGAGACATGTTCATTCTATCACCACTGTATTATAGAATGTGATGCGAGTGTATTGTTGAGACCATCAGTGTTTCCTCTTTATTTTTCTCATTTTTGGTTTGGAACTGAGAGCTGAGGTTGAGAAGTGAACTTTGAACTTTGAACAGCAGCTTGCTTTTTATAAGAAAGAACCAGCAACCTGATGTTTGCGTATGGGAACTGGCCTGGAAAGATAATTACAGATTAATTTTCGCTATAAGAACACTGCAGGCGTTTTGGCATTAGAATGTGTTATGCTTTAGAACCAGCAGCTGGTTGAATATTTAATTGATCAATCGAAGGGAGGCTACTGCTGGTCAGCCAACCACAGATAATGTTGAAAAACAGAAGCCAAACACTTAACTGGTTTTGACTAGGTTTCTTTGGGCAGAAGATCAGTTACTTTGAAAATCTTCTGGTGAATGGCTTCTGCATATTATTCCCTCTAGTCTTATAACCAGTTAAAGAGTTATTTTGAATTTTCTTGCAAAACAATCCAAAGTTACAAGAAATAAGTGAATATTCCTCAGAGCCTGCTGGAAGCTGTTTACATTGACCAATGACTTCAGAATTGAAGCAAAATACAATCCAACGTATCTGCAATGCACCATTCAAAGATCTCACAAGGACCTGGTACTCATCAGTGGGATGGTTATCAAACTGGTAAATGAAAACTCTTTTATTTTATTTTAAATTTATCCCTTAATTGTGTCTGTCTGTGTGTTTACTTTGGATCAAAGAAGGTTAGATTTAAATCAGACATTAATTAGATTGCCTTGTTTTTAGCTTTGCTTTACTAAGTTACAGTAAATTGCTAACTTTTGTTTCAGGTGCAAATGTGATATCTGATATCTGTTATTCTTAAACTCTGGTCAGGAACAACTGGGAAATTCTGACAGTTATTTAATATTTTAATTTCACTATTTTGCAAATATAGTGGTAGTGAGGCTGACTTTGTTTGGCTTGCTGTCTCTGAGTTTGTAACATAATAAAGATTTCATGTTTCTTCTTAGCCCACTTCCCTTTACATGAAGCATGACATTCTATGGGAAATATGTAGATCTGTGCAACTTGACTGCTTAATATTAGGTCAGGCACAGATATGCCTGAAAATGCAACATTTCGACTTAAGAGCTTTCAGTAATCAAAGTTGATGGATTCTTCAATACCACAATGCTTATTTTTCTTTTAATGTTACAGCAGATAGCATAATCATCAGGGAAAAGACCCTGCTGAAGCCAAATAATACCAGGTCAGACAGGACTTTCCCATCAAATCAAGAAAGAAAGTTTAAATGAGGGATCTAATTATGCACAAATTTTGTCTAAGCTACAATTTCTGATATGTTTTAAGGAATGCAGAGTTATCTTCTGTCCAGTCATAAAATTAGACATCAGAATGTTTTACTTCTCTTTACGATACTAATGAAACAGTCTTTCCGTTGTATTCCATCTACAAGATATCATTGGCATTGATCTGATTTTAAGAGGAAAAACAAACTTGTAAAGGCAAATTATTGATCATTCAACTTCATATATTCTGGAATTGCTATGTTATTAAGTATAGTTTGCTTAGGTTCATATAGTTAAAAGAAATCCTTGTTCTTGGAAACATTTATTAGAAATAGATGGCAATCTCAGTAAATCATAACAATCTAAATCTGAAAACAATTGTATGAAATTACACATTGTGTGTTATCAAAGTCTCATGTTGTTTCAGAATTAACCATGGCACAGTTTGCCTATTGACCTCAAATTATTATTTAGCAACCATGTTTTTAAACGCAATAACTACACGAAGATAATTGAGATTGTCGAAAATATATATATGATGAAAAGTAAAGCTTAAAGAAAGAAGTTTAATTTAGCCCTGAGCAGTGGAGGTTCAACAGGCTGCAAGAAAATGATGCTGCAAGAAGGCTAATTGTTTTTCTGTAATCTCTCAAATTTGCATGTCTCCTCAAACAACAATTAACATGTTATTATTTTCCTCTAAGCATTTGAACAAACTAAAATATTTAATCAATTTGCAAAATAATTATGCATCACACCAAATAAGGTCAAACGCCTTCCCAATATGCAGCATGTTGAAAAATGCATGAAAAGAAAAACAATTGGTAGCAGTTCCAAGTTTACATGCATAAAATAGTGCTGCATGGTTTTTAGGTAAATCGTTTGATTGGTTGAATGATTTGAACTGACACTAAAACGACCACTGAATCTTCCTCATTAACATCTGGTAGATTGACCCAAAATTGATTGAGTGATACAAAATTGTTTGGTAAAGGTTTTGGAACTCCTTCTCTTCTATATTGTTACCTAGAATGTGGGTTGCCTTATGAAGGTAGATTGGACCTGCTGGTCTTACTTCCACTCGAGTTTAGTGGAGTGAGAGGTAATTTGATCGAAGTGTATAAGTTCCCAAATAGTTTTGACAAGGTGACAGATCTGTTTAAGAACTAATAGATATTGTTTTAAAGTCAGAAGTCGTCCTTCTAGGACAGGGATAGGGAAAAGTCCTTTCTCTGAGGGCTGTGCAACTTTGGAACTCTTTATTTCCAATGTGGTAGAGATGTGTTGATTCAATAGCTTCACAGCAGTGATCGATATTGATAGGAAGGTTATAGGCCAATGGGAGTAATTGAGCATGTGAATTCCAAAACACAAACAGATCAGCATGATCTCATTGACTGGCACAGCAGGGCCAAATAGTATACTTCTGCTTCTATTTCATATGTTCATATGTACGCCACATTGAGTAGGAGTTCAAGAAGACAACACACCAGAGCCTTCTCACAAGGCAATTAGAGATGGGAAATAAATACTGGCCTTGTCATAACATTTGCAAACATGATGCACACATCCCACAAATAAATAATCCAAAAAAAATCTGGTCATGGTGAAAGAGGTGATAGTTCAGAAAATTATAAGTTTTAAAAATGACAAAGGGCAAGTATTAGATAGGTAGCTTCTACTTGGAAGTTGATAAGCCACAAAGACCACTGCATTCCAGAATTCTAGGGAATGTGACAATGGAAAGTGTGCAGGTAATTTTCAAAAAGTATCAAGAGCAGCCCTGAAGTATCAGTCTTTAACATCAAGGCTGCATTCAACCTAGTGTGGCATCAAGAAGCAAAACTGCAATCAGTGGATATCAGGAGGGTAACCTTTCCGCTGGTCAGAGTCATAACTGGCCCATTGGAGGATGGTCATGTTTATTGGAAGGCAGTCTTCTCAGCTCCAGGATATCTCTGCAGAAAATCCTCAGGCTAATATCCTAGACCCAACCATCTTCATGTACTTCATCAACCACTTTCCCTTCATCATGAGGTCTGAAGTGGGGGAGTTCAGCATCGTTCATGACTCCTCAGATGCTAAAGCAGTCCTTCTTCAAATGGAACAAGTTCTAGACAATGTCCAGGCTTGGACTGACAGATGGAGAGTAACATTCACACCACACAAATTCCAGGCCATTCTTTCACTATCACTGGGTCAAAATCCTGGATCTTCCTCTCTAATAGTATAAGGATCAATGCACAGCAGATAGACTGCAGCTGTTCAAAAAGGCAGTTCACCACCACCTTCTCGAGGGCAACCAGGATGGGCAATAAATGCTGGCCAGCCAGTGGCATCTACATCCCACAAATGAACTTTTAAAAAAAATTTGGGCCAGTCAGTTTAACCTCACTGGTGGACAAGCTTCTTGAAATGTGGGACATATATTAATGTAGGATGACATAAATAGTCACTTGGACAAATATTGGCAAATTCAGGAAAACCAACATGGATTTTTTAAATGGCGATTTGTGTTTCACAAACTTGTTGGATTTTTGATGAGATAATGCAATTTGTAGAGTGTAATTCTCTTGAAATGCATGACAACCTGAAAGCATTTGATCCAATGCCACACAGCTTACTTGTGGACAAGGTTACTGTTTATAGTATAAAAGGGACAGTGGCAAAATGGATGTGAAATTGGATGAATGACAGGAAACAGATTAATGGTTAATTAATATTTTTCAATAAGAAGGAAGGTCTCCAGTGGAGATCTATCGTGGTTAGTACTGGGTCCTTTGTTCTTCCTGACGTCGATTAATGACTCAGACCTCAGATTCATTGAGTCCAATTTCAATATTTGCAATTGATACAAAACCTTGAAGCATTGTGAACTGCAGTGAGGATAATGTAGAATTTCAGAAGAACTGGACTTGGTGGAAAGGGTGGACAAGTAGTAAATGGTATTTACTGCAGAGAAATGTGGGAGTGATTCATTTTGGAACAAAGAGCAGAGAGACAATATAACACTGCGATTCTAAAGGGTTGCACAAACAGAGGTACCTGGGGGCATGTGTCCATTAAGGTAACTGGAAAGTTTGAGAGACTGGTTGGTAAAATAAACAACATCCTCACATATACAAATAGGGGCATAGAATATAAAAGCAAGGGAGTTATGTCAAATTTCTGCAAAGTAATGGTTCAGCCTCAACTGGAGAAAAACATCCAGGTCTTAGAAAAGATGTGAAGGTATTATAGAGAGAAAACATGCAAATTAGTAATCGCAGGAATGAGGAGATCCAGTTACATAAATAAGAGTGAAGAAGTTGAGATTGTTTTCTTCAGAGAAGAAGGAATCTGTGTCCAGAATATGAGGCAACAATGTTCCCCTCATACACTGGTTTGAGAGCAATAGGTCACAGATTTATAAGTAATGTCGATACTTGAAAAGCTTTTTCATTCAGGATCTGAAATGAACTATTTTTGGGAGGGAAGGCAAGTTCACTTTGAGAGGGAGATGGAATTTAATCTGGAAAAAGAGGATGCGCAGGGCTATAGGGAAAAGGAGGGAAGTGGCACCAGATAAATTGCTCCCTCCAGAGAACTGGCACAGACATAGCCAGCAGAATGGGACGCTCTATTCTCTAACATTTATTTGATTATCTAAGTGTGGACTGTAATTCATTCTGAAAAGATTGAAGTCTTAGTGCAGTGTGAAGAACGTTTTCTCAAGCACATGTGCTGAATATAGTGCTTTATCCCTGCTGACCTATTGTATTCTTGTCAAACTGGCATATGTTGCAATATCTGCTCTTGATTAACTACAAGGTAGTGAAAAGTAAGTAATTGTACAGGTGGGCCAAAAGATCCCACAGCACAAAGTATTAATGTAACAATAGTTTTAATAAAGGGAGTGTGAAACTTGGGCAGGCATAAATTGACACATTTGGTCCAAATTACTAAATTACAGCTGAGGAAGTCTATTTAGTCTGTTTCAATTTGTAAACACACTGAGACCCTAAAATGATCCCCCTTGCAGCATTTAGTCATGAAATCTGGCTTGATAGATCATTTTAACTTTAATTTTGGTTTTAACGAGATTGTCTTTCACTGAAACACTAACATACAATGCTACTGATTTGAATTTAACAAGAAAATAAATGCTTATTGCACAAAAGAAATGAAGATAAAATATCATAAAAATTAATTACAGTTTTATCTTCATCAAAATGTATTAAATATTGTGAACATTTTACATGTGAGGGGTTTTCTGATATCTGCCATTTTCTACTTTAAATTTATTCCCTTTCTTCGAAGATGCAGTTTAATGTGAAGTAACGCTCTGGGTTTAGATGACTTAAACAATCTTACAAACCTATATATGATCAACTTTTTCAGATGAAACAACGTATTTTTAAGCTCAGGTAAATGAGTATGTGACACTGAGGATCAGCCTTCTGTTCTTTTCTCCATAAACTTCTCATGCTTAATTGTCTCGATAACTCAAAAACCTTGCAGTATTCAAGAAGCAATCTGCCAGAATGTGATAAAGTTGCTCAGTACTTCCAACGACTTATATTCAGTTTTTTTTCCCACAACTCAATGTTCAAATGTCTTTGTCTCGTCTACTGAGACATATTGCATTTTTGTTCTTTGCAATTTCAACATGCGTCTATTTTTTGTTCTTTTCCAACTATCTTACTTATCCCCAACAACTTTCAGCTCGCATGATTCTCCTTCCATATTATTCCAACTCTTTCAGCAATTTTTATCACCCACACAATTTCCTCATCTACCTGCTAAGTCTCTGACATTAAGAAACATGTCATGATCATTTAAAGGTAGCCTTTTCTGCAAACACTTTGCCTAAATATTAATTTTAAATCCTATAGATTTAATTACATTTCCAATGTTATCCCTGCATTATAAATTCCACATCTGCCTATTTGCCTCCAGAGAGAAAAAAACAAATGTACAATCATGCTCTAAAATGCTCAGTACAGCACTAGCATCAATGGACATCAGATGGTGTAAAAAGGAATGAGTCCATTCTAGAATGAATATCAAGCAGGAGAACAGTACAAACTTGATAACTGTTTTCACAATTTTAAGAAGCAATTATGAGCCTTTGAAAGTAATTTCTGATTAATGTGTTCATTCCTACATCCTATTGTTCTGATTCCAGCTCTGGTTATTAATGGACAAGTCAGATCTCAGACAGAAATCTGGCTTGTTTATTTGATTTTGACAAGGCTGTCTTTCACTGAAATGCAACAGATTTGTGTTTAACACTAAAACAAATATTTAGCACAGAAGAAAAGAGGATAAAATAAACCAAACTATATAGTTACAACCCAAACTGAAAGATTTTGAAACACATGATAAAATACAATCTGATTAATTTCAACAATAGTCTGTTACATTCCTTTACAACAGAGAAAACTTCCTTCGTTTTCACATCAACTGGGCTAAAATTAACTGTGGCTTCCACTTCTTATCGTGAGAATCTGATTTCCTCTTTCTTGAGCCCTCCTACAACTGTGCTGAGACTTTTGTAGCCTTAAAAAGTCCCTTCAGGGTTGTAATCAAACACTTCCAGGATAGGTCTGTTAAACCTGATTCTGGATTAGTGGTGCTGGAAAAGCACAGCAGTTCAGGCAGCATCCGAGTTAAACCTGACATTGAGCCATACTATTTCTTGACAGTCCTGAACTGCATAGAGTCATAGAGATGTACAGCATGGAAACAGACCCTTCGGTCCAACCCATCCATGCCGACCAGATATCCCAACCCAATCTAGTCCCACCTGCCAGCACCCGGCCCATATCCCTCCAAACCCCTCCTATTCATA
>NC_057727.1:50359035-50471322 GCF_004010195.1 Chiloscyllium plagiosum
CAAAGCCATGTTGACTATCCCGAATCAGTCCTTGCCTTTCCAAATACATGTACATCCTCTCCCTCAGGATTCCCTCCAACAACTTTCCCACCACTGAGGTCAAGCTCACCGGTCTATAGTTCCCTGATTTGTCCTTACTGCCCTTCTTAAACAGTGGCACCACGTTAGCCAACCTCCAGTCCTCCAGCTCCTCACCTGTGACTATTGATGAGACAAATATCTCAGCAAGAGGCCCAGCAATCACTTCTCTAGCTTCCCACAGAGTTCTCGGGTACACCTGATCAGGTCCTGGGGATTAATCCACCTTTAACCATTTCAAGACATCCAGCACTTCCTTCTCTGTAATCTGGACATTTTGCAAGATGTCACCATCTATTTCCCTCCAGTCTATATCTTCCATCCTTTTCCACAGTAAATACTGATGCAAAATATTCATTTAGTATCTCCCCCATTTTCTGTGGCTCCACACAAAGGCCGTCTTGCTGATCTTTGAGGGGTCCTATTCTCTCCCTAGTAAGCCTTTTGTCCTTAATATATTTGTAAAACTCCTTTGGATTCTCCTTAATTCTATTTGCCAAAGCTATCTCATATACACATTCTGTTTTAGCCAACGTTTCTACAAGCTGTGCCAAGTTGACATTAAAAAAAGGTATTATTTTCCCCAAGCTATCAGTGTTTTCCCCAAGCTATCAGAGTTACCCCCAAGCCCAAAAACAATTACAGTATCTTCCATCTGAAAGCCTTCTACACTACATGGGTTTATTTTGTTCAATCAAACTCTCCCAATATTATTAAATCTCCATTATTCTCCAGGAACCATCTCTCTAATATTATGTTTTAAAATAAATCACCATGTATATAGAAATCCAAACAAGTTAATCATTAAGCTCCTTCAGAAGCAGAAAACCCATTTTGTCACTGGTTCAAGATTTAAAAATTAAAAATGTATATGAATCACACATGTTATCACATTGCCAATGAGTGGACTTATCTGGCATCTCACTTCCTCCTGGCCTCAAGGAAAATTATTCCATCTGAAATGAAATGTCTTCTTATGAAGAGGTTTCATGTTTGATCATTTTTAGGCTTGCTAGCTGATGAAAGAGCAGTACTCTAAGAGCTTATACTTCCAAATGAATCTGTTGGACTATAACCTGATGGGTGTTATTTTTAAGTTTCTCAAAATAACATCTGATTGTGGATCTGAAATGGCACTGGAGCCTTGTTCCAGTGTGAACTTTGTCCCTCTTTTGAATCAACATCCAGAAGAATCCTCAACACTGGATTTCCTGAGCAAGTTGTGTTGGTAAAGACCCCAGACACATCTGGCTGTGCCTGTTGACATCTTTCTTTTGGTAGCAGAATGTCAGACTGACAGCCATCTGTATGTCTCAAATTATTTTCTTTTACTTTCATGAAATAAGAATTATTGGTCAAGTATGATTTTCTTTTTCTCTGAACATGAACCGCTGCAGAGATAAATATTTTTCTCCCTTTACCATTTGCATGTATGCATTTGCATTTTGGATTATTTAGCATTGCAATCATTTATAGTTTCACATTAAATGCATTAACCAGATGTTGCTAAAATGAATTCTCTTCCATAATAAGTCAATATATTTGAGTTAATAAAAGTAACCTGCTTGATGGGTCCTTTTAAAACTAAGATAGAGAAAGCATATGATCAGCCATATCAGCAACTGGGTAACACATTCAATTTAAACTGTGATGCATGGACTAAAAGGACTAGACAGTATCAGTACACTCCTCCCATCTCAGTCAGAACATTTAGGCCATCAATTTTCAATTCAAATTTCTTTGTTTCTGTGTCGCTAGTTTTTCCTGAATCAGTTCTTTTCTGTTTCCTGGAAAGATTTCCAGTTACACAGTAAGGCAGTTGCTAGCTCTTACTTTCCAAAACATTACAAATGTAACAGCCTATTGCAGCTCACATTTGTGGTTTCAAGGTCCTTATATAATTCTCTAATATTATTTATGCCTACTTGGAGTTCCTATTTCTTGAAGTATGCTGTTGAATCCTTACTTGCAATGTACCGATCTAGTTGAATAGTTTAATTGTGCTTAAGATATTATCCTTTAGACAATTCTTTTTCCAAGTAAAAGATCGTTTAAAGGTACAATCTCGGTGGTCTATAAACTGCATCGCTGTCTGGATAGTGTTCTCTGGTTTTCTGTCTACCTTTACATCCTGGACATTGGGATGAATTTTACACTGCAGCACTGATGGGGACAGATTGGCTGTAATATATTTTGGGTGGCATTTGCACCATCCTCCTGCCAGCCTACCTTGTCCTTGCCACAATATTACAGTGGAACGAGTGAGACCCAGACTGGTCTGCACGTTCCTTGTGCCATTTGAGGTCCATGAGGAGCAATGAATGCCCACTTAATGGTGGTTTCCTGTCTGGCCTAAACTTTCAGGTTGGCAGAAAGACTTGAAAGGCAGGGAAGAAGATCATAAAATCACCCTACTCAGGTCTAGATGGGAAGATGGTTGTGGCCATCTTTCTACGCTGGGCCTACCAAACCCCCACAACACAAAGTCTTCTCCCCTCCTTGCACTTTCCTTCAACTTCATTCATCCAAGCTGCCTCAGCTTTGGCATCTCTATCAATAACCATTCCCTCTTCAATTGTCCATCCTACTGAGATACCACTTGCATCTACCTGATTTAAATTCTGGAAATTTGACCCTGTGCACAGCTTATAGTTTCATCCCTGGTCAATGCACAACCAGATTGGCTGGCATGTCTGTGAGGAGATAGTTGCTTCCAAGTCAGAGGATGGAAACTCATCTCCAGTCAAAACACCCTCCTTCGAACATTGGAAAGGCTGCCGTACAGACAATCCAGTAGTGATGCATAACATGGACTTTTCAGGTGGTTGAGTCAAAAAATCTGACCATCTGAAAATCTTGTCCATTGATTTCTATGGCAGCACTGGATCATGCCTGATTTCCCTTTATGAGTGTAATCGCTTGGATTGTTTCACAAACTTTATTACTTTTTTTTTCAAACTGAAACCATCCATTATATCACAATAATCCAGTTCCTGGCTGTATAGGCCTCCAGGTACAAATTATGAAGATTCACTTTCAAGGTAATCTGGCCAAATCACTGACTGAATCTAATGTTATCCTACTTGCAGTGACTACAGCCTATTCATGTGCACGTATTAAACATTCAATGGAATATGATTTCAAATAGGTTTAAAAGTTTAACATAACATATTGTGTGCAAAGTAATTTAAATACATTCCAAAACTTGCTCACGGGCAGAGTGTGTTTTCAGTCCAAAGTTAACACTGTGAGAGGAGAGAAGGGGTGTTCCCCATCAGTTGGAGAACCACTGAGAGCCCAGCATCATTTTCCATCAGGAAATTCTGAGAAATCAGTCGCCATTAGGCAATTTGACAGCTGATGGCCTTTCCAAAATCAAGAAACTAGAGGCAGAAATCTGGCATGCCTGAAAGCTGCCAGCTAATCAAAGGTTGGGGAAATGTCTTACTCAACAGGACCAACTGGAGCAGTGCTTTGAGGGGCAGGCACAGAATTACAAAGCCACAGGTGAATTATGCCAGGATGGGCTTCCCAGGACATTGGGCAATAGGGGATTGGCAGCAAGGAAAGTTGGTGGCTTCTCAGATGCATCTCTATCCCCTTCCTTCCCAATTCCTTATCACTTGATCAAACACTGAGGGCCATTCAAAGACAGACACTCACTAAAAGCTCACAAGCAACGCTGACAGGCTTGCAGTTTGGATTTATCATTTGGCAAGTCTTTTTTTAGTATCAGCTGGGATGGGACGAGGACTTTAAATGGACGCTGACTCAATTGATAGTAGGACAGGAAGGTTATGCACAAGTGTCCCAACCTTCGATTAAATCAGGGCAGAGTCTGAAAGGAGGCAGGACCATCAACTGCTCCTCTCCCACTCTATTAAATTCCTGTAACAACTGAACTCACTGCAGGGGATGTTAAATTCCTTCTGAGGAATTTAAAACTGACACCATTTGAACTGAAGTAACCTATTTGGTTCCAATCAGCATTTCATGAACACCTACTTAGAAACATTCTTGAAGAAAACATAAATTTGAAACAGGAGACATGTTACTGAGGAAAATGCAAGAGAGAGAATGGGGGCAATTTTGCAAGAGATAAAAAAATCAGTTTGTTGCCAGCAGGAAAGCTTTTAGCATTAAATTTACAGAATATTTCAAGGAGGTCAGGGTTCCCAAACTCATTTTCAGTGCCCGTCTTGCATTTATTAACATGTCTTGAATTCTCATTAACACCACCACTCACTGGAGTTACATTGAAGGGTGCAACTAAGTTAGACAGAAATAGGAAATGCCTGTTCACAAGTTTGATGACAAATGATGCGTGAATCTTTTGTGTAAAACTTCTTCCTCCAAGCTCTGCTGAAATACAAACATTTTCTGTTATTGGCTCCATCAGAACCATGCCCTTCCGAGGTGAAATAATGTGTATGGATGCAGCCTATCAACATTCACCAGCTAATGAGAAGTTTGACTCAGCTGCACTGTGCCTTGTTGTTGCTGAAAGCACTGAGTGCAAGGGGTGAAGAGTCAGAGGAATTCATTGCTGCATAGGGCTGCAAGTCATTAAGTTTATTTAAGACAGAGATAGATAGACTCTTGATTGGTAAGGGAACCGAGAGTCATGGGGAGAAGGCAGGAGGATGGGATTGAGAAATGTGTCTGCCATGATTGGAAGATGGACTGAATGGTCTTATGAAGGTCTGAGCCAGCCAACAAGTCTGTCCAAGTGAAGCAACCACACTGGCAATTGGAGTTGAATTCAAACAGTGGCTCAACTCAAGAGCCATTTTTTTGCGGCTGTGTCCTTGTCTCATGCAAGCCTTTGGTGAAAAGCCATCAGATGAATATGTTGTCCTCAATGTGAGGCAAGGTCAGTGACCTGATGGTGCATGACACTGTCGCTCCTTTTACTTTTGAGTGTGAATTGGAGCAAATTGTTTTTCTGATATGTTTTTCTCCTTATGCATAATTTTCTGATTTATAAATAAATTTGACTATTTGTAATAGTCCTTATGATTGTGTGAAATACTAGTGCAGAAAAAATAAATTGGAAAGGAATTCATCCATTATGTCTCTAGAGTGGTTTGTTGTGCAACTCATTTGTTGTGCAACTGCTTGCTGCATAAGTTATCCCATTTAACATTCAGAAAGGTTCAAAAATTGGTTTAGAAATGTTTGGGCAGCTATTGGAATTGTTTTCTTGGAAGTACGGAGCGAAACACCCAAACTTTTTTTTTAATCTGACATGCAAAATAAACCTAAGATTTCTTTCTGATGCAAAAACTGGGAGAATTATTTGTGAATGACCATATGTTTGAAAGTTCTCCTTCCTATGCCTTTCAGAGACAGTTATCTATTTATAGATGAAGTTTGTCCAGGATTTTACAGATGTTTCTTACAATTTGTGTCTTCTACAACTGGTCAAGTAGCCTGCGAGAGGGAATAGAAATCATTCAGGATTCATCACTATTCAATGATCCCATTTGAAAGAGGTTGACAAAATAATGGTCTTACAGGTCAAATAATCTGCCACTATGTCAGAGTTTACAGCTAAAGAATGATCAAATGAACAAAACATTATTCCAAGTGTACACTATCACCTCTAAACTGTGGAGAATGAAAACACTTGTGAGGTAGAAAGGAAAATATGAAATTATTCTGCAATCTGCACACTAACCCATATTTTTTCAACATAAATGGTCATCTTTTACAATGTACCTTCTGTACATTAGGTAGTGGTTGAAGAGATTTGAATCTATACCTAAATGATACAGAAGGATTGGTACTCTTGGAAAAATCTGATCAGTTGCTCTCGGGAATAACATTTTTAGCTTGGCTGTTTGTACTTTTCTGGTCAGCATAATAGACTATGTTCTTTGAATGACCCTGCTTTAGGTATGATAGATATGATGAAATGCAATTTCTTATTTTCAAGGTGCGTGAGAAGCTATGGATCCCTGGGCTTTAACACAAAATGCTAACTTTGATTGGAAATACACAACCAATCTATGTTATTGACTTGCTGAGCCACATGGATTACTAGTATCAAAATCATGAGATCAACATATTTTCACAACAAATAATTCACACTTTCTTCTGTGAAATTGACTTCCACTCTATAGAGTTCCAGACTTACAATTACAGCAGTGATCAATGTGATATTTGAAAGATCTTGTTAGCTCTCAGTGCAACTTTATTTAAGCAATGTAAAATGTTCTCAGTTGTCTAAAGAATTATTGAACAGAGCAGGTATTCTAAATGATAGAACTTAAAGCAATATAGTGGTGTTGATTTCTTTGTTTTGCAGTTGTGTACAATCTAACATACTGTAATATGGAGGTGGCATCACAGCCAGCGACTTTTAAAAACATGTATGAACATTCAGGACAGAAGCAGATATCAGAGCCATGATATTTTTCAAAATGTCTGGTTCAGCCAATAATTTATGATATTGCTGGACAAAGATTGGAACATAAGTTGACAAGATGAATATCTGATCCTCTACTTAGCTTGATGGAATCAGAATGTTGCCATAGCAATTATCAGAAAATAAGGTATACAGTAAACCAAGTGCCTCACTGCTTCAGTGGGAGGACTTGTAACACAGTAGTAGCCTTTGGGTCAGAAAGTCTGGGTTTAATTTACACCTCAGGACTTGACAGCCATGCAAGGTGTACCATGATAAGGCTAAACAAGTTGCTTGCAAATCACTAAATCCTTCTGATATGCTTATAGCTGGCAGTAAGAATGAGAGAGTTTCATCGTCAGCTAGACGATTGTGGTAGGCGCAGTGCAATCACCTCTCCATATTCACGGTGGCACGGTGGCACAGTGGTTAGCACTGCTGCCTCACAGCGCCAGAGACCCGGGTTCAATTCCCGCCTCAGGCGACTGACTGTGTGGAGTTTGCACGTTCTCCCCGTGTCTGCGTGGGTTTCCTCCGGGTGCTCCGGTTTCCTCCCACAGTCCAAAGATGTGCAGGGTCAGGTGAATTGGCCATACTAAATTGCCCATAGTGTTAGGTAAGGGGTAAATGTAGGGGTATGGGTGGGTTTCGCTTCGGCGGGTCGGTGTGGACTTGTTGGGCCGAAGGGCCTGTTTCCACACTGTAATCTAATCTAATCTAATCTAATCACTTAAGGTTCTCCCTCATTTGAGGGACTAACACATTGCTTCGATGTTCTTTTTAGTACAAAAACAACATTGTTGATTTTATTCCCTTTTGATAGAATGTTTATCTGTCACAATTAAGAAGTTTTTGATTTGTGTGAGAAAGGTTACAAAATGTTGCTTTCGGAGATCTAATTTCATTAAAACTTATTGAGGGGACACACATGCACAGTGCTAGAACCACAGACCATTTAGTCCAATTGAGTCTGCTTTATTATCCATTGAGACAATGGCTGATCTGATAATCTTCAACTCGATTTTGTTGCATTTACCCTATAATCCTTGATTCCCTTGCTGATGAAAAAACTCCCCTTCTCACCTTAAATACACTTAATGAACAACCTCTGTAACCCACTACAGTAAAGAATACCAAAGGTTCACTTTGCTCTGGACAATTATAGGTTCTGAGTCTCCTCAAATGTAGCTCCTGGATCCCAAATCTACCTCAACTGCTGTCATACCCTCCTGTCTCTCATCACACTTGAAATCTGACTAACTTAGTCTGAGGTGTGCAACTACCCTCGGGAGAAAAGTGTCTAGGTCTTTTCCTTTCCCTAATATTGTGCAATGGCTGCACCTCAGATTCTGGCTCCTTAACACAGATCCAAAATTCCTCGCACTCTCGAGCTACAAACACTTGCTATTAACAACTTCTCTGTATTCCCAAACTTTACACTTTACTGTCACCATTTTTTCAAACACCACTATCAATCTTGTCCTTAAAAGTACTTTTCAGAGAAAGAGAAAAATAAGACTAGATATCTTAATGCAAATTAAAGGCCATATTTTTATTTTAAGGATTTGAAATACAGAGAAACTTCGATTATCCAAAGAAAATGGGCAGGCAGTATTTCGTTCGGTTAACCAAATTCCGGATAATCGAATGTCGGATAACATAGTTTAGCCAAGCATTAGGACCCTGCGATTTTGCCAGATAATCTGATATTCAGATAATCGAATGCTGGATAATCAAGGTTCCTTTGTAGTCATCAATCAACTGCCTTTCCAACATTCACATCACACCATGATTCATATAGTACTCAAGTTACTGGTCTCACTAATAATCTTGATCTGAGCCTTTCATCCTGTCCTGCTCACGTCTGACTCTGGAGACTTTACTTCCTTGCTGACCAAATAATCATTGAGTAAACTGAACTAATGAATAACTTCAACTGCATAATGTGTTATTCACTGTGATTTCCTGAAAAATCTTTCTTTACCAGACACTTTCTGCAACCTGTGGTAAAAATTATTGAATGCCAAGTCAAGCATAAAAGAACTTCAAAGCTTAGCATTGGCCAAACAGCATGAGAAACATACAATGGAGTCAACTTCAGCAAATCATGCAAATGATTGAGTTCTAAATAGAAGCAAAAACAATGAGATACCATGAGTGTGATCAGTCGTCTGAATTTTCTCAAATCATCCAAGGTCTCCAAACTTGCTCAACAAGAGTGAGCAGCGCACAATAAAAGATTTTGTCAAGGCAGATTGAATATCCAGACCATCAGGAAATCAAATGCTCAGCACTGATAATCATGACCTCGCTCTTGATTGAAGGAATCTATTTAAATAGAAGGTGAACATTCCAGTGTAACATAAAAAATATATAAAAGATGCTGTGAAATTGCTTGTGTAAAATCAACCTTTGCAAAAACAACATTGCGACAACTATATATCTCCAAAAAGATGTTTCTGAAAATTAGTAATTTTTTTCTGAAAAAAAGAGAGGTGCTGATGTGAAAATAGGAATCAGTCCTCTGCCAACCGTGGCTTAGAAAATGACATACTCACTTCTGAATTAGAGGATTGTTGGTTCAAAGTACCACTCTTGGACAGGAGAACAGAAACCTAAGCTGACACCAAGTGAGTGCAGCATCAAGGGGCAGAGGTTTTATTTTTAAGATGAGATGTTAAACTGAAATCTGTATGCCCTTCTTAATGGACGTAAAAGGTCCCATGGCGCAATTTTGAAGTAGAGCGCAGGCGTTCAACACAATGTCCTGTTTAACGTTTATTCCTCAAACAAATTATGATAAAAAGATTATCTCATTAATGTCACATTGTTGTTTTGGGGGTCCAGCTATGCCTAAATTGGCTGCTACCATTTCTACATGGCAACAATGATTGCATTATGAAAGTACTTCATTGGTTGTCATAAAGATCTCAACTTCCCCCGGGAGGGGTCTCTCAGTTCCGTGATCAATCAAACAATCAAGAGGAATGTGGTCTGCTTCAGCAAGATTTCACAATTTATTATGACACCAGGCACAAGTTTGTCCAGCAACACAGAGGTTAAACGCTTCTGTGTTCCTTGGAAAAACTGCGCAATTTCACTTGGAACAAAGGCAATTTTTACATGTTTCTTAAGAAATAGTACAGCCTTAATTGCAGAGTAAATCCAATAAAATGTAATAAAATTACATAATGGGCAGCAGGTTAACCAATGATATTTCCTGGGAAACAAAGTTGTCTACCACACATTATCTCTTCCCAGATGAATTTCAAGGTTAGCTGGGATGGTTAGTTATGTCCTATCTAGCTTAGTTAATTCCATACTGTGAAGGGTCCATTGTTCTGCTTTTTCTTTGATTTAGGGAGCTCAGCAAGGCAGGAATGCAGCCTTTAGCAGGGTGAGAAGCCATTTTAAACATAGTGTTAATTTTCAGCCTGAAACCATTTTGTTATGTTACTTTGCATTGAAAAATCATTTTGTGGTTAATAAAAGCATACATAAAATGGTTGCTCCTGACAACAGCCTTATTCCAGATTTTAGATCCTCAGTCACAGAAGGCAGAACAAATGAAAACAAACATATTATTTCCCCGTATAGCTTTTGCCTACAGGTGCCTTGGCTCTTTCTTTATCTCTTCATGATATAATATCACAGGGAATGTTGGCTTTTGCTCAATCTAATAATGGACATCTCCAAATTCAAACTCATTGGTTTCTGTACTCTTTATAGCATTCCTCATTTGTATCAAACTTACTTCAAATGGATTTTGTGCATATAATCCAATCTCAGAATTTCTGTATTTTTAACTCTCCTTTTTTTCCTTTAAATACTTCATCACATCAATGCCCAAATGTCATATCAATCATATACATACAGGTCATGGGGTAAATGTGGGGTTACAGGGATGGAAGGGGCTGTGTCTGGGTGGGATGCTCTTCAGAAGATCAGTGCAGACACGATGGACAGAATGGCCTCTATTTGCACTGTCGGGATTCTATGATGTGAATGAAGGTCAGATATGGAGGGTGAACTCCTTCCCTGATGATTATTTGTGAATCAATTGTATTTTACAAAATATTCTCAGTGTTCCTTTCAGTGGCAACTGGTGATCAGTCAATGCGGATCTCATACAGGTAGGTTAAAGTGTCTTATTTTCCAAGTCACTTCCACAATTCCAGAGGGTGGTGTCAGAAGATCACATTATAATAAATGAAACAGGCATTTCCATCAGCTTCATACTTTTCTGATCATTACTTATAAAAGTTCAAGACAATGTTAAGTTGGCCAAATCTCTGGCTTCTATAATATACATTTTCAACTTTCCAGTAGGAATAGTTGTGAACTGGAGTTAAAAAAAAAACATTTTCTTGCTTATCTTAGAATGAAAGCTTCTACCAACTACACCAACAACGTTTTGATTTGTGTTTTCATTCACTAGACCATTAGACATATGTGAAATTGTGATGAATTAAGTTGCATGACCATCCCCAAAGGCAAAAGATTAGAAATGTTCAATTCCAAATGATACAGAATAATTTCATCAACTGGATGGAAGATTTTGATGTGCAATCACATTTCCTAAGAAATAGGGTGAGGTGAGGAGAGACCTGAAGCAACAACCTGGAGCAACAGTGCATTTTGGAGCTGTCATTTCAGGTTTGTAAATAAACAAGCACAAACTAATGGATTAAATCCAAATATAACTTCAAACTCAACTTCTTGTTTTGCAAATCCAAGTGCAGCTTTTCCATTCCCTGTCTCTCATTCTTCAGCTATACCACACAGCCAAAGTGTGAACAAAATTTATCAGGTGCAAGAATATGCAGATCTATAATAAGTCAGTTGACTGCTAATAACTTAAGATGTCATACATTCAAACCAATACATCAATAGATGTTCAAGTATAACTGAATAAGGAGAACATTCAGCTGAAGCAGGCCAGTCTGTATTATCAAGTAGATGCACGCTTTCCATCTGGAGAGCTATTGACTGATAACTTCTAATCATGTCAGAAATCACTGTTTATGTTGGTTGTGCACAGCAATCCCATCTTGTGTTTGGTTATCAAATTAAGGGCCATGCCACAAAGTTCTTCATTAAAAACTTTTGGTTTCAATCAACCCTCCAGTGTTAAATCACATAATGCTTTGCATCATTTTCCGGAAAAAAGATATTAAAAAGGTTTCACAGATAGTCAAATGCAAGAGTTATCTTCCAAAATCAGGAAGTGATTTGCTGAAATCATGATAAATAAAAAAACACAGCAGGGTAAAAGTGAGTTTGGAAATAAGGCACATTACCAATCTGTGTGGAACCTATTTTTACCGACCATCACCTATAGCCATTATTGACATCTAATGCTTAAATCCTGCTTGTCAAGTCACATTTGAACAACTCTGTTGATTTTCCATTTGTTGAACTCTTTAAATATGTTTTTATCACCTTGTGACATGGTTTACAGTACCATAGAGAAATGCTTTTAACTATTGAGTAAAGCTGCCTAGCACTTTTGCAAATGATCAATAAACTACAAAAAGGCTCCAATACATGCTTCTGCAGGCCATAGAGAATATGACAGATGGAGCACTCTTTTGTTGTTATACATTTGAATTGTTTTTCCATGTATTTCTCTTGACTCAAATTTAACACCCTGCAAAACATTGCTTTTACTCAAGTGTCAGTGAGTGTTGAGCAGTATACTCTGCTCATGCACCAGATTTCATTTGAGATCTATGTAAGAAACAACTTGAAAGTCAAGCTCCAAACAAACAGAAATATTACAGGATTGCTATATTCTTTAAGCACCTGATTAGAACATTGGGAATATTTTTTTTTTCCCTGTAGTTTCCTTCAAAGTGCCAGTGAAAGGTTTTGGCTATTCCAAAAACATCCAAAAAGTACTTTTAAATTCAAATAGGAAGCATCAGTCTTCTAACTTAATAGAGCTGAGTTGAAATTATATTATCTAATAGTTACTTGCAATATTTGCTTTTTCTGTGATGAATACTTTAACAAGATCATGGTGTTATGACCCCAATTAATGTTATGAGGACAAGTCAGATTTCAGACTTGTACCTATCTTGATAAATTTTTTTTTGTTGATTTAACACATAAGCACATAATGCTGAAAATTTGGTTTTAACAAGACAGCAGAAGCTCATTATGTAAAAGAAAAGGAGCTGGAATAGAAGAAACCAACTTATTTATATATAACACAATTTGAAAGATTTTGAAACACATAGTTAACACACAACTCTACCTATTCCAACATTGTCACCTTACAATTTTTAAACACCAGAAAGAGTTGACTACCTTATCATCATTCGGTTAGCTTAACAGTTTCTTTCGATACCTGATCTTGAGAGGTTGATAGTCTCTCCCTTAATTAGTCAAACAATTAAGATGATACCTTCTCAGCTTCAAATAACCCTTTCAGGGTTCTATCTAAACTATTCAGGTCTTCAACTTTCAATCAAAAATCCTTATGTGTTCCCCGTTAAAAATCACACAACACCAGGTTATACTCCAACATGTTTATTTGGAAGCACTAGCTTTAGAAGTGCTGCCCTTCATCAGGTAGGAGCAGTGCTCTGAAAGCGAGTGCTTCCAAATAAACCTGTTGGACTCTAACCTGGTGTTGTGCGAGTTTTAACTTTGTCCACCCCAGTCCAACACTGGCTCCTCCACATTATATGTCCCCTAACAGTTCTAAATTATATCTATGCTTGAAGAGAAACTGATTCATTCAACATTAATCAGGACTTCGGCAAACTGAAAAAAAACTTTCCTTCAAGCATAAAAACTGTCCTGATTCTTCTGGGGGTTCCTTTTAGTATTGTTTGGGGAGAGTATGACCGGGAGAAAGTGAGGACTGCAGATGCTGGAGATCAGAGCTTAAAAATGTGTTGCTGGAAAAGCGCAGCAGGTCAGGCAGCATCAAAGGAGAAGGAGAATCGACGTTTCGGGCATAAGCTCTTCTTCAGGAAAGGCTTCCATTCCTGAAGAAGGGCTTATGCTCGAAACGTCGATTCCCCTTCTCCTTTGAGAGTATGACCGGTGTACTGTGCTCTGCATGGCACAATTGGAACAGGGCAACCAGGTGATATGCTGGATGCTGAGCAACCGGAGGAATAGTAGTGGTTTTCCAAGGAGGAGGATGAAAAAATTGGGAAGGATGAAGCCCTCCTGATTTAACAGTACATCTTTCAAATTACTAGGTGTGCCCCAGGTGGTTAGAGGAAGCGCTTCAATGATACCTTCAAAGCCTCATTGGCAAAGTGCAGCGTTCCCACAGGCAACTCGGAATCACTGGCCCAAGATTATCCAAAGTCTCAAAGAGCATCTGAGAAATCATTAAGCACCTTGACACCTGCTGTTGGGTAAAAATGGAAGCCTGATGAAAGACAGAACATGGAGTGGGCTGCCATACCAACCCACTCCTTCCCACGACCTCCTTCTGCCCCAAGTGTAACAGAGCCTACAGTAGCCCCATTGGTCTATATAAGTCACCTACAGAATCACACTGAGAGTGGAAGAGAGTCATCCTTGTCTCTGAGGGACCGCCAATGTTGATGATGCTGTATTTTCAGGTCATGACATAGTCTTCTCTCCAGTGGACCAAATGTAGACTGGATGGCTGCTTTGTTGACCACCTTCATTAAATCCACAAGCACCACTTCAAGCTTTTGGGTATTTGGCATTGTAATTCTCCAGTTTGCCAATATTTTGACTGTGGCCTGCTGCAAGTTCCAGTGAAGCCACCTTATTTGATGCTGCTCATTGAGTTTGTCAGTACAAGTTCAATGAGCAGCATCAAATAGCAGTCTTCTGTCTTTTATACTCAACATTAAGTTAAACAACTTTAGATCATCACTTCTGCAGGCAATCCTGGCAGCTCCTAATATGGAGCGCGGGAACTGCCAGGAATTTGGGAGCTGTCAGAAAATCCATTTGCCTGGCAACATGTTGAGTGGGTCTTCCTCCCAATGAGGGGTGGGTTCCACTTTTCCACTAGGAGCTTGTCTCCCTATGCAGTCAGGGAACCAAAGACATTTCTGAGTGAAGATAAGTTTTTATAGGGTGCTTTCCACACTTCCCATCGTAATCTTGCATCTGGTATTTCTTTGTTTCTCTCACATGGTGCCCAATTTGCTGAATTTTCCCAATATTCTTGTTTTTAATTTGATTTTCTGCATCCAAAGCTTTTATCCATTTGTCATATTCATGTATTGCATGAAGAAATTTTTTAATTTTTGAGAGGGACAAAGAGAACAATTTGTATGACTGCTTATGCAGACTGAGCAGACTACTGGTTGTACATTAGAAGACCACTCTGTTGCCTAATTTTCCATTTTGGTGCACCAATTTTGGATTGTGCATAATGTCAATGGAGAGAAGAGAGTAAATATGCTTCTTGATCGTCAAAAGTGATCTCACAGTGTCAGAGAGATGTACAGCATGGAAACAGATCTTTCCGTTCATCTCATCCATGCAGACCAGAAATCCTGAATTAATCTCGTCCCATTTGCAAGCACTTGGCCCATATCCCTCTAAACCCTTCTCATTCATATATGAATCCTGATGCCTTTTAAATATTGCAATTGTACCAGCTTCCATAATTTCATCTGACAGCTCATTCCATACACAAACCACCCTCTGCGTGATAAAAAAAATGTCCCTTAGGTTCCTTTTAAATCTATCCTCTCTAACCTTAAACCTATACCCTCTAGTTTTGGACTCTTACCCTGGGTAAAAGACTGTCTTTTCAGCCTATCCATGCCCCTCATGAGCTTTTCGCTGTCGTGCAAATCCTCCAACCCTGGCAACATCCTTGTAAATCCTTTCTGAACCTTTCAAATCTAACAACATCTTGCTGATAGCAGGGAGACCAGAACTGAATGCAGTATTCCAAAAGTGATCTAACCAATGGCCTGTACAAGTGTAACATGCATTCCCTGGAGGCTGGGAGCCAAATCTTCCTCTGAATTTGAGAAAGGCTCGCCTGCGTATGCTTGCAGCTCATGAACTGTGCACTCAGCTCATGGGTGATTTCATGCACCTCTGTTGCCTTTTCACACCAAGATTGGGTTTCCAATGCAGCTATGAGGGGATGAGGAGTGTGGGTTCAGAGGCAGGTCTGCTTGAAAACCCACCTCAATTCTCCAACACACTATCTCAATTTCTGGCAGGGTTTAAAAGTGTCATAAATATCATCCCTCACCATTGACATGCTTAATCCAACTGAAATTCCAGCCCTCTCACCTCAATACTACTCAGATAATCTCTGCCACATCTCCGTCTCTGTGTATAATTCCTTACACAGTTTGCAACACACACAGCCCTCAGATTTCCATGCAATAGCAATGGAAAATATTTTAGGATCTTTGGGACAAAAATGAACATTTCAACACGAAATAAAATAATTCATACATTTTACTGAGAAAGAAAAAATCTGTCAAAAAATCTTTTCAATACTTTGCATGTCACTAAGAAGAAACTGCTTCGAAAGAATAATCTGTTATGACAAGTTCTTGAAATTTTCATTGATTCTCAGAAGAATCAAACACCTACTCTGCTGAAACTCATGCGTACCTGAAAGCTAGCCAATTATTGAAAAAGCCACAGCTGTCCAAAACAATAGACTACTCTCTGGAAAGAAAGGAAAGGCAGGAGTTCATTTTAATTTCCAAACAGAGTACCTGACAATCAATGTTAAATAAAGGGTTGTTAGACGTTCTTTTCAAGTGTCAATCCCTTAACCGCTCCCCCCACCATCAAATATCAAAACCATTTTGTTTTGTTCCCACCACAGTTGTTTCAATCACATTAAAAAAGATGATTACATAAACTCACATCAAACACCATTTGCTGCATTTTGGTCCTTTCTCCACGAGGAAAGCACAGTAATGCACATGAACAAATACATAAGGTTGGTCAATTTAAGTGTAGATTTACCTTTAAACAACAGTTCCCTATCATAATCACTGCATTAAAAAAAAACACGTTTACATCACAATACTGCACCTAATAATGACATTTGGAAATCTGGAAATACATCACAGTTACATCTTTCAGAATGTTTGAGTCTGTTTAACAGTCTTTCATTTCCTTCACTAACTGAAACCAAATGAGATTTTTCAATAGGCTTCCAAAATGCTGTACACCATAGAAAAATCTTGTGTTGGTGCACATTTGATTCTGGTCCCCAGTTATAACTTGGAACCTGACCTCAAATGCGGTAAGTATGTATTTTCCAAACGAGGGACTCGCAAACCCCACAAAGGCTGAAGACAAATGGTACATGGTTGGAAATGAAGGGGGAGATCAAATTTAATAAGATCAGAAAGAAATAGGTATTGGAGTAGGCTATTCGGCATCTCCAGCCTACTCTGCCATTCAACAGAATCATGGCTGATCCAAATTTCCTCATGTCCATGTTTCTGTCCTTTCCCCGTAAGTCTTGATTCTCCTACTGATCAAGAATCTGATCCTTAAATATACAGAAGCTCCCAGCTCTTACAACTCTCCATGGAAAGGAGTTCTAAAGATTCTCAACCCTCAGAGAAGAGATTCCTCCTCATCTCAGTCTTAAATTGACACCCTTTAGTTCTGAGACTAACCTCTCTGATCCTTGACTCTTCCATGACAGGAAATATTTTTCTCATAACTTACCTTGTCAGGCTCATGAAGAATCCTCTATGTTTCAAAGAGATCACCTCCTTTTCTATTAAATTCCAATGAATAAAGTTCCAATTTGCTCCAACAAAAAAAAACAGAAGTACTGAAATGTATTTCCACACACATAGAAATACTTGCTCTAATATTGTCATTCCAACCAACTGGCACAGAGGTTTGATGGATCATCCCAAAGAACAAAGGAAATTGAGACCTCAAGTATACATGAATCAAAACACCAAAGGAACAGATGGCTTGAATGTCTTTAGACACATACCAAGCCAACCCAGAAATGTCAATGAATCAGAAATTTATTTCCTTTCAACTGAAATTGAAATAAAATGTCCTTGACACCCCATGGCTTTCAAAGAATGAATGGATCTGACAGATACAAAGTAACGTCACGCTTGCAATGATTTGTTCCTGTTACAGTTGCCAGAAACTTGCCAACCGTAACAGGATACAAACTTTTACCAGTTGAAAAATAATCTGTGATGAAAAGACTTGGATTTATGTGGCATCTTTCCTGCCCTCACTTTACCAAAGCAGTTCACAGCAACACTTTCTGCCACTGGATTAATGTATGGAAACACATTAATCTCCCTCACTTCTCAACTTTCTTGTTTTTATTTTGTTGATACTGGTTGTGTGCTAAATGTCAGCTAATATATCAATTGAACTTTTATGTGCATCTCTGAAATAGTCCCATGTTATCTTGTGTGGTTACCTGAGGTAGAAGATCCAGGCCACAATCACAGACAGCATCCCTCTTGCAATACAAATGCTGGAAGACATTGGGAATTCTCAGACCTGACTTTGCACCTGACATGACTCATTTCAACGGTGATAAGGTTGGGGTTGCAGTAGGTCGCACATGTGCAGTTCCTGGAAATAGATGGCCATTCAATAAACCAACTATATCCATTGGAATAGAATTTTGAAGTCCCCGGTCTCTGGGATTCAGAGTGGAATTTAGTGAAGGATAGAATTGTTCTCAGTATATTTCTTTCAGAGAGCTAGGGTACTCCTTGGGAGACAAAATATCTGCTGATATGGATCGAAGACATCTTGACAGTGGGGATCAGGGAACATTTCAGATGTATCAATTGCCCTTTGGGCATTTAACTGTGAACAGGATTGTGTAAAAGTTGACCAAACCTGTTGGAATGGCCCAACATAACAAGTGCCAAGGATGTTAACAAATGTCAGGGCATGTCAGTAAGTACCTGGAAGTGTTAAGTTTCCAACTGTCAGGAAGAGTCAGCAAAATAGAAGAGATCGCTTTTCTTCAATGTGCGTTATTTCTTGTGGATACACAATGAGCTTGACATGGTAGGTGCAGGTGGAATGGGAGGTGAGTGGGAGTAGGTAGTAAATTGGCATAGGTTTATTAGCAGCCGTGCAGGCAAGACAGAGGGTAGAGGTTGCATGGGTGGGTGATGGGGAGTGAGTGAGGATGAGGGGGATTTGGGTGTTGAGAAGATTGAGAGTTACTACAATTTTATATTTCTCCACTGTTGGATTGGTAAGGTACACGCTGTAATTGTGAAATGTATGAACTCATTGGGACTGGCCAAGTGTTCAGGGCACTGGTTAAAAGAAAATGTGGGGTCGAAAACAAAACGTGTCTGGTATTTCAGGCTGTCTGTTTACATAAAGCCAGCAAAAGATTTGTGCTGCATGATTGATTTCCCAAACTTTCATTTTCATCATGGGATACCTTTCAAGAATGCATTTTGATAGAAGGCTCCAGCTCTTTTTTTGTGCATCCTGTAGAGCTTTTAACACACAAGTGAATGTTGTTTGTTTCCCATCACCAAATCACCTGTGGCATTGTTTCATCTATTAACCACCACCAGTAAATCACCGGTGTTTTCTGATCGGTTAACTTGCATGTAAAGTCCGGGAAGGGCAATGCAAACCATCAAAGGTGAGTGAAACCAAGGGAAAGAGGGAGGGGCGAAGTCAAGCTGGAGTTGGAAGGGGACATAAAGCACTCTATCTTCTCTGGTGCCCACTTCTCTCTGAAAGCATTGAGAGTACTGGTGAACACCACATACTCGCTCTCCAAGGATACCCAATCATGAATATAGCCATAGAAGAAGGACTGACATCAGCATTTCCAAATTGCAGAGGGGCCATCATTAATTGTCAGTGATTATCACTATAGTCCCAGAGGGCTGCTCTCACATTACAAAGTCAAAAATGATTAGTGGTGAGTTTAGTCTGGATGACACCACACTGAGAAGGTGGGGTTGCAGGCATTCAAATCTCGGTGCTGACATCACTGTGCATCATCAAATCAGCCATCCAGCCAACTATGCTAACCGGGGGGACCAACTGCTTCTTGAAAGTCAATGCATGTCCACATAAGGGGTTAAACACTTAAAAGTTAAGGACTTCGGTGAAATGGTCATTTTTACTATGAAGTATTTGAAGGTAATTGCAGAGATATTCATGGGATCTTCATTGATCACATTTGCAATTTTGTTTGCGCTGTGAGGTGTTTGATCAGAGTCAATGACACATATTTACCAAATGTTAATTCTGGGTATCAGAAAAAAGTTCTATTACTGTTCTAAAATCAGACGGGAATATTTATTGTGGAATATCGTAGTTTTATTCTTTTAGAAATTTCTCTGGACGTTTCTCATTTGCCAATTTTTAAAAAGGGCACTAGCATCCAAGCAGATTATAACATGAATTTAGCTGTCTCATTCAAGTGTCATTTAGGGACTGGGTGGGGAGGGAAGGGGCGGGAGAGGTTGATGCTGTTGGGAGGAGCAAAGAGGAGCCACCAGCCTTGTGAATCAGAAATGAAACTGCACAACTGAGCTAATGCCAATGTCTACAGATAGTCAACACTAGACCTAAACTCAAACACAGATTCTTGTTTCTCACAAATTATGCTTTTATTCAAGTTTATAGTTTCCTTGAAGGCTCAAAAATATTGAATAAAGTACATTGTTTTGTCATGAAAACTTTTTGTGTTTCATTTACCGATTTTTCAATATATTATTTATTTGGTTATATTAATATTGTTTTTTTTCTCCTTGGAGCATATGATTTAATCTTAATTATCCAGCTGCAAGCTTATGTCTGTTTAACAATGAAAGCCATTTTATTTCTCCCATAATTGCGTCAGAGGTTAACAATAGTCATTTCATTCAATTGAGTCACCCACTTTAAGCCACAGATACGAACCTAGATACAGAAAGAGATAAAGTAAGGAGAAAAATGGAATCTAACTCAGTAACTATTTAATTGCAGTCCTGGTAATTCTAAGTTGAGTTAATGTTTCAGTTGAAGTGAAAAAGAAGAGAGATTTTCAATAGCTGTGAAGAATCTTGCAGGCAATCTGTCAGGAAGTGGACTTGTCAGGCCACCCTAAGTGGAATGGGTCGTTTCTCTTACAAGATATTGCAGTTCGATACTTTGGCTACTTAGCTAACTCTCAGAGTCTAATGGTTTTACTTACCCCGAAGGAGTTTTCCTCAACATTGAAATTCTATCAGTATCCTTTTTGTCAGGAAACAAAAATGGCCAACTTATCTCACAACCTCACAGAAAATGTCTAAATAACAAGTTGTAGTCATCCAATAAACTAGCCGGGTTGGGTTTTCCTAGCTGTAATTCCAGTCAGCCACAAGTTCATTCTTTGAGAAAGGGAGAAGAGCTAATGAACCCTTGTTTGGCCCCATCTGGTACACATTAAGTCATTTCAAGAAGTACGTGATCTTAGTCCTCCCTGGAGATGAGATTTTCTTTAATCCTTAAAAGACTTCTGGTGACTCTCAGAATTCCAAACTTTTAAAATATAGTTTTTAGAATATAGCTTCAAACATTTATGATATCACAACATTATCATGACAGTGCTCAGCCCGACAGCCATGGTGTAAGAGCTATCAAATAGGTTTTACCTTCAGTCTGTTTCTGAATGAAGTGTTTCAGCCAGGGTTGAAGCGAACATTGTATAGTTGAACTAGGTCCCCCTCAGTCAGCAAAGACAACCAGCACAAATTCACGCCTCTGACATTACATGATTTTCCAGTAAGTGCATGTGTACAGATCAGATGAGGATAGGATTAACTGTAATGCTCTTAACAACCAAACAGCTTACTAAAGATCATTTAACCTTTGGGTAAAACATCAGTAGGTAAGGGAATAAAAGGCTCAGCTAAATCCAATGGATTAAAATTGGATTTTTTATAAAGTAGCTTATAGTGGTTAAATTTACATGGTAGAGAGTTCAATCAAAGACATTGTCAAACAACAAATGAACTTCAGAAGACATGCAAAAATCAAAACATGAAATAAAAAAAGTCACATATTGGCATCCTACTAGATTCACCGAGCTCCACTGAAGAGGATGGCATTCTCCTGATTGAAAACAATGAGGAAAATAACTTGACTTCTGCTCAGATGATGGTGGAGCAGGGCTTCTGAGCCCAGGACTCACTGGCTCCATCCACTTTTCTTTTTGTTTCTTTTTTTCTCTCTCTTTTCTCATCTTTTTTCTTCTTTTTTTCCCAATTGCCTCTTGTTGAAGAGCTCAGTTGCGGTGACGGCATCAGCAGCAGCAAGTGAACCCAGCACAGTGGAGGAATCGGAGGTAAGAGTTTGGCCTCCTGGTGGCAGAGGTAAGTTTGGCATTAACTGGTGGCATCTGCATTGGCAAGGCTATCGAAGACTGAGAGTGTTGGTGGAGGCGAGATGATGCCGAAGTGTGGCATCTTTCATTCAGCGACAGTGGCACAGGGAAGGGGACTCGTGCCTGGTCACTAGGCCCATGGCCCAGGATGGAGCATGTAAAAAGAGACACTGTAAAGTTGAACACTTTCACTTTATTTCTTAACTTTTCTGCCTTTGTACTCTATGTTTTGGTTTATTTTTCTGTGTTTTAAGATGTCGCTGGAGTGGCGACACATTTCACTATATTTTTGTAACAAAATACATGTGAGAATAAATGAATCAAATCAAATTAATCATATTTACTTTTATTGTACAGTCAACTGGGCATAATTGAAAGAAAAGAAACAATTTACTATTTATGAGTGCAACAAATTAGAAGACTTTTCATGCTTCAAAACCTTTAAGATTAAGTGTAGCAACATACACAAACAATAGGAACCTCAATTGATGTGGAAGTAGGTCAGAGAATCACAGCTACAGTGTCATCACTCTATTCCTGTCAGACTCCCACTGAGCAATGTTTCCTACTGGGAATTTAGGTTCACTTAACTCACCATTCTTTGTTTTTCAACATTTCTTTGAGATTTGAATTGCTAGCTTCTTGAATTGGGTTATTGCTTGCTGGAAACCAACTGTGTGAATTCAAGGTTAGATTTCACATCTGTTTCTAGGTGGGCTAAGTAACTGCTCTTTGGCAGTAACTGTCTCTTTGATACATCAAATGATAAATCAGTAAAGGTGTTTCAAGCACAAATAAGTAGCTTTCCATCCTCACCATCCAAAAGATGCAGTTGTTTAAAAATGGAATTACCGACTGTGAAGGGGAAACAGGTCTCAGGAATTTATGTTCTGCAGTCCTTTATACCAGGCTCTGAGGTTTTGACTTTATCCTGAAATGGAGTATCTGACCAGAAATAAGCATTTGTACGTTGATCTGACATCTTTGAAAGTTACTGGAAATGATACTCGTGCTTAATTATTAAAACACCTGTTTCATATTCTTTGATCCAAGTGTAGATTTTAAATCAGAGTCTGTATCACAGTTGTGTTTGTAGCAACGCTCTACAGTGATTCTGTACCTGTGCAGTTTATAAATTGGGGCCAATGAAAAACATCACAAATATTTCAATTCATGCATAAAATTGAGGGACCTTTCAAGTTATGAATGATCAAAAGATTAGGGATGTTTATGTTTTTCCAAAAAGACCTTCTGGTGAAAAAAAGACAGGTTGTGTGCTGTAGTTTAATTGCCAACATTTGGTGTTACTTCTTTGATGTTAATTGTAACTCGGGCAGAAAAGGTACCACTGTCACATGCCAGCAAACTACATTTAAGCAAGCAATCCACTCTTATTTTTTCTATGGCTGTGAATGTGCAACAAGTTGTCGGCATGGAATTCATTGAGTTTCTGAATAAAATTAGAGTTGAATATCACCATATTTTAGCCAAGTGTCAATTTTGCTGAGTTTCAAATAGGGTTTTTCTCCATGATGTCTGTTAGAATTAGCCAAATCATCTCAAACAATTCATAAACCAACTATCACCCCCTCCAGCCCCCCACAATAGTTCCTCTTTCAACCATCGCAAGCCTAATTCTACCCTCTTGTTCTACCCAAAAGATGTCGCCATTGGCTGGATGTGCAGGAAAAGACTGGCATACCTGGAGTCCATATTCATATTTTAAAGGCTGCTTTGCATCCAGAGAAGCTCTGTCAGCCCAAAGCTGCCCTGAAAGTTTCCAACCACATGACGTTAACATGACAGGTAAGGGGAAGTCTGCACCCAACTTTGCAGGCAGGCACCTGGAGGTCCTAGTGGACAAGGTGGTGCACAGCAAGAATGTCCTCTTACTCTAGAACCAGCATAAGATACAATTCCATTAGACCATGCCAGTCTGGTCCAAAGTTGGCTTCAGTTCATTGCAATGTTAGCCATCGGGTAGAATGCCCTGCAGCATGAGAAGAAAGTCAATGACATTCCCCATTTGAAACAGTATAAATGCCACCTGACTGGTATTCTGCTACCTCGCATTCACTCCGTTCTCGACTACTGAACTTATCTTCCACCAAGGCTCATGCTCAACCATTCCCACCATTGCATGCATCATCAACCCTGCGTTGTTCTCACCTATCCAAATCCATTCTTTCTTCTCACCATCCATTGTCTCTGAGTTCCTCCTCACTCACTCAGGACACTTCACCACCATTTCCCCACTTGCACCAGCCCCAACAACTGTGCTCCCACTTTTATCTCACTCAATCCCTCATTTGACAATGCTGTAACTTCAAGAGGTTATTTTGTCTTGGCTTCTTTTAAGAGAGAGATTGGACAAGAGGTATTGAGCTAGGTAAAAACAATGACTGCAGATGCTGGAAACCAGATTCTGGATGAGTGGTGCTGGAAGAGCACAGCAGTTCAGGCAGCATCCGAGGTTTAGCAGTAAAATCGACGTTTCGGGCAAAAGCCCTTCATCAGGAATAAAGGCAGAGAGCCTGAAGTGTGGAGAGATAAGCTAGAGGAGGGTGGGGGTGGGGAGAAAGTAGCATACCTGGGAGTTGCAGTGGGAGTGGGACTCCCTGAGATTCTTGTAGAGAGAGGAGGAAAACTTCTTCAAGGCAGGCATCCTTGCAAGAGGATTCGCAGTAGGGTTAAAATCAACTAGATAAAAACAATGACTGCAGATATGCTACTCCCAGGTATGCTACTTTCTCCCCATCTCCACCCTCCTCCAGCTTATCTCTCCATGCTTCAAGCTCTCTGCCTTTATTCCTGATGAAGGGCTTTTGCTCGAAACGTCGATTTTACTGCTAAACCTCGGATGCTGCCTGAACTGCTGTGCTCTTCCAGCACCACTAATCCAGAAAGAGGTATTGAGCTGACTAGTTCGTCCTACTTGAGTAAACAGCTTGGGAGGCCTTTGTTTTTTTTTTGACAGCCTAAGTGGGTGTAGCCAACTCTCACAGATTAGGATTTCTGGATTTTAGTTTATCAGTAGCATCAGAAGTTATTGGGGTCTCAATAGAGTTGGAAGCTTCAATAAATGTCTCCAGGCTGCTACTGTCTCTGAATTTTCTCTTATATTTTTTGCATTTGTGAATTTGCATCTGAGTTTTCCCCTTTTGCAGAGGGATGTGTTTATGTCATATTCCTATATTGGAACAGCTAATTAATAATAGTTACTGTACCTATTATTCAGTTAAGTTTTCCAGTAGAACTAAGTTATTTTAAATTCCATTTTTTGGTTCTATTTTAACTACAGTGTTTAAATAAATTGTGTTTTCCTTTACGTCAAGTCGTTTGACCAGTTGCATTGCATCGGGAACAGACACTTTACATTTGACTTTAAATACTAAAAAGTTAGGGTTTGGACAAATTCTTTAAATATTTTGAGCTGGTCTGGTCTGGTCCACAACACTCCCTTCTCTCATTCCATGAAAAAATAGTCTATACTGTAGCAGAAAGAG
Source organism: Chiloscyllium plagiosum (assembly GCF_004010195.1). Taxonomy (NCBI): domain Eukaryota; kingdom Metazoa; phylum Chordata; class Chondrichthyes; order Orectolobiformes; family Hemiscylliidae; genus Chiloscyllium; species Chiloscyllium plagiosum. Next base: position 50,384,354 of record NC_057727.1, read on the forward strand.
CCAACATGGGTGGTAGTTTGTCTGATACTCATCCGCTCATCATCTACGATGAGAAAGTCCTCACCGTGCCAAACCGAAGCAGCCGACTGACTGTGTGCAAACCTCTGGACCCCCACCCCCAACTGAACAAGACATGATAGAGGACTGGGAACAATTATGGCATGCATCCTGACATTGAATCTGCACTGAACAAGCATCCTGTTAGGTTGAATGTGAATGAATGCTAAGGGAGCAAGTGGGCTGTTTAGAGATGCTCCCTGGTGCAATCTGTGAACTGGGTAAGTATCTCACTGCGTAAAGTCTCCTTGGAGCAGGATTTCCATACTAGTTGTCAGTGCACCCGAAATGTAGCTTTAAAGTGCAAAAGAATCCTGCATGTGGACCTGTGATGTGCCATGTAGTCTCTGAGAGCTTGGCAAGGTTTTAATGGCAACAGTTATCAATAGGCTGTTGAGTGTGATGGGCTATGCTCAAAGATGTTGTTACTACATGTCAAAGATGGCTGTCTTGAGTCACCAGACATTCATTCTAACTTCCATGTTGGGAATGGTCGATGTCGAGGTTCCTCTCAGCTGGTGGTAGAATAAGAACCTGAATGTTAATGAAATGAGTTTTGCTGTCAATGAGGCAACAACGAACAACAATTCCAGTCAAGTGACATGCCTTTGTCATTAGCAAGAATATCATCTCAATGTCCAGAACTTTGTTTGAAAATGCATCATGTTGCTATTGACTGTGAGAAAGTTTTTGGTTAGTTTTCATGCATTTCTCACAAATTTCTCACCACAGGCCATACATTCAGGCTCCAATGTAAGATTCTATCCTTAGTCTTCAATCACTTGAAGCAGCTACTTTGGTTGGCAGAAACCATTCTGTCAAAAGTAAAACAGACAGCGTAATCAATGGTTGTTATTCAAAAGATCTGAAAGGGTACTTTTGACCAATATCAGCCTTGTATATCTACCTACAGGCTTTCTTGGTCCAGGCCTGACACCCCGCTTTGAGGCTTGAGATTTGCTGTCACCTCAAGTGTGCACAGTGCACCTGGGCCTTCGCTGAGGCAAAGCATTCCATCAAAAAGACTGGATTCCTTGAATATATCAATGTCACCCTATACAGGGTCAACCTACAACTGTACAACTCTAAAATATAATTAACGTTTGCCATCTTCCATTGCATAGGAAGGGCTCGGCCTCTGTCGGTGGTTTTCTATAAAAACACAGTTTTGATTCTTCAAAGTTGCATTATGATTTCCTAATTGAACAAACAAAAATAGTTTCTTCAACGCATAATTGGAAATCTTGTCAGGAAGAATGCCTGCGATAGGTAACGCCAGATCACTCCACGTGGTCTGTCCCAATAGATAATTTTTTACTTCCTTTCATGGCAGTATGTTCAAAGTTTTAGGTCTTCAGCCCCACTTCCTCTTCCTTTCTTACAGTCACTCTGCAATAATACACTGCAGAATATAATCTAATCCACAGATACTTTTCTTCTGTGTTTTTTGTACTGCTGTACTCAAAATAACTTGACAAAAAAAGCTGTTTCAATTCAAATTATCTGTGAGCAATGCCACATCGGACTATGATTACTACCATCAAATTATACAACACAGAGGTCTTCATTTTTCATCTATATCAGGCAGAAAAGCCTATATGTTGTGACAAATGCAAAGTACATCATTTGTATACATCGATGGGATTAATTCCTTTTTGTTACTTATAAACCACAAGGTCATTGATGTGTGCAGCTCAGCTTTAAAATGGAAATCTGGTGAAGTGAAATTAAATTACCAGAAACAGTAATAAAATATTGCAAATCACAATTTGGTATTAATGTGAACAAGTTTTTGTTTGTCAAAAAATTTATAAACAACCAAGTGTCAAGAGCAAATTTTGGAAAATTCATTAATTCAGCTGTAATGACCTGCCAATCACAATATCTTCAGATGGTTCCATTTAATAAACAACATGGAGATTTGTCTGATATGACGGGATGCTCGTGCAAAGTTATAACATAATCATTGACAGTAATGGTAGAAGTGACCACCACAACGTCTTTGTGGAGCCAAAGTCTCACTTTCACATTGAGGATATTCTCCGTTATGTTCTGTGGCACTATCTCAGTGTTAAATGGGATAGACTTCTAGTAGATGTAGCAACGTAAGTCTTGGTACCTATGAGGTATTCATCAGCAACAGAATCTTACTCCACCACAATCTGCAACTTCATGGCCTAGCATATTCCTCATTCTGCAGTTACTACAAAAACAGGAGATTAGCCCTGGTTCAATGGGAAGTGCAGGAGGGCATAGCAGGAGTAGCACCAGGCATACTGGTGAAGGTACAATACAGGACTACTACTTCTTTGGCAGTTCCTCAGGATTTAAAATGACTTCCAGTTTGGGCAGATCTTGTTTGGTGAGGTGGATACATATTTGGTCTCCAATTGGTGATGCTTCAACCTCTGGATCAGTCTAAGCTCTGCAATCCTGCCACACCCAGTCCTAAAAGATGGTGTACAAATAACCAATGTACCAAGAGGAGGCAGCTCCACAAATATCCCCATCCTCTATTATGGGAAGTTCAACACTCCAGTACAAAAGGTGAGACTGACTCATTAGCAGCAATCTTCAATCAGAAGTACTAAGTAAGTGATCCAACTTAGCCTTCACCAGAGGTTGTCAGTATCATTGATGGCAGTCTTCAGCCAATTCAGTTCACTTCATGATAACAAATAGCAGCTGAAGGTACTGATCATTACAAAGAATATGAGCTCTGACAATACTCTAGCCATAATATGTATGTTTCAGATCCTGCACTGCCCTGAGCTAAACTGATCCAGCACACCTTTCTGTCAATGTGTAAATATGCCCAGGTATATCATGCAAAAGAAAGGCTGGAAAAATCCACCCCAGTGCAATATCCACTCCATCAATAAAGTAATGTTGCTGCATCAAGCTGTACTTGTTACTCATTCATGCTCAGTTTGGGTTCTACCAGAGTCAGTCACTTAACTCCTGACCCCAGACTTGGTTCAAACATGGACAAAAGAGCTGAGTTCCAGACTGAGTTCATGACTTCTCAGATACTAAAGCACTCAGTGTTCATATGCAGCATGATCTGTACAATATTCAGGCTTTGCCTGATAAGTGGCAAGTAACATCCATGTAACAGAAATGTCAGGCAGTGGCCATCACCAACAATAAAGAATTTAATGATTTCAATTTGATTGAGCTGCGAGGTTACGCTGTAGCTCTATAAAGCCCTAGTTAGACCACACTTGGAATACTGTGTTCAGTTCTGGTCGCCTCATTATAGGAAGGATGTAGAAACTTTAGCAAGGGTACAGAGGAGATTTACCATGACGCTGCCTGGATTGGAGGGCATGTCTTATGAAGAGAGGTTGAGGGAGCTCAGACTTTTCTCATTGGAGGGAAGAAGGATGAGAAGTGACTTGATCGAGGTGTACAAGATGATGAGAGGCATAGATAGAGTGGATAGCAAGAGACTTTTTCCCAGGGCGGAACTGGCTATCATGTGGGGGCATAATTTTAAGGTGATTGCAGGAAGGTTCAGGGAGACATCAGAAGTAGGTTCTTTACACAGAGAATGATGGGTGTGTGGAATGCACTGTCAGCAGTGGTAGTAGATTCAGATAAATTAGGGGCATCTGAGCGACTCTTGGATAGGCGCATAGATGGTAGTAAAATGTAGGGTATGTAGGTTAGTTTGATCTTACAGTAGGATAAAAGATTGACAGAATATCGAGGACCGAATGTCCTGTAGTGTGCTGTAATGTTCTATGTTCTATGATGGTCAATGGCACTACCATTGCAGAATCCTGCACTATCAAAATCTTGGGAGGTGACTGTTGACCAGAAACTGTACTCAACCTATTGTACCAATATTACAAGAGCAATAAGAAGAGGTCAGAAACTTGGAATTCTGCATTGACTAACTCACCTCTGAACACACCGTTAAGCCTGTCCACCGCCTTCAATGCACAAGTCAGGAGCGTGATAGAATGTTGTCTGGATGAGTGGCATTCGAAGAAGATTCAAGAAGCTGAAACACCATCCAAGACAAAGCAGCCCACTGGATTGGCAGCACATCTATTAAGGTTCACTTCGTCCACCATCGATGCACAGTAATAGCACCATCTGCAGGATACACTGCTCCTTCGATAATATCTTCCAAACCGATAATCTCTATGACCTTGCACAAGGGCAACACTTCTAACTGCAAGTTACCTCCATGCCACACACCATACTGACTTGGAATATATCGTTGTTCTTTCAATATCACCATGTTAACATTCTGAAACCGAATTTCTTTCATAATAGCACTTTGGGCATACCGATTAATCATGGACTGCCACAGTTCCAAAAGATAGCTAGTTCACTATGAGCCTTTCAGGGGCAAATTGGAATAGGCAATACACATTGTTCTTGCCATCAATGCCCAAAGCTGATAAAATAATTTTTCAAAGATTGACCATCCATATTTTTCAATGTTATTTATTGATAATCTAAAAAACTAAACAGTTGTATCAAGTATAAGGAAAAGCTATTTAAAAAGAAAAACACTTCAGATATAGGCATCAGATGCATTTTTTTCTAAGCCATTTGAGTTTAAGGAAAACAAATGTATAGTTTTTTTTTCAAATATTGTCAACCAGAGGGCACAATTTTAAAATAATTGATAAAAATCAAAAAAGAACCACAAGGAAAAGCCTCTTTATTTATTGCTTAATCTTTAAATTCCTTTGGTTAAGGACTGTTTGTCCTGTTGGTCACTAAGTTCCCAGACACCCTGTCGTTCTTGCAGCAGTATTATGAGCTCACACTTGCCACAACTTGCAAAAGAAGATAATTTGAGCTGCAGAGTGCAGAAAACTCTGAACTCACCAAGAATACTAAAATAAGCCCCTCCATTGATGATTATAATGGCTGAGATGAAATACTTTGGATGTCAATCCAGCAGCCATGGTTTTAAGATCTTTAAAATTTCCTTAATTTACATGACAAAATCTATAATAATTAAATTGCAAAGCAAAAATCAGTACAGCAATGCTCGTAATGTTTAGAAACTCAATATTATCAATCAGCTTGAACGTTGACATGGATACTGAATCAATTGAAATCCAGCACTTTGTTGAGAAAATTAGCTAGTTGTGCATTCTCTCCTCAACAATCCAAAGCACATGCACAACAGAAGAGACAAGACCATAAAACAGAGCAGCATAAAAGGCCATTTAGTTCATTGAGTTTGCTCCAACATTCAATGAGATCCTTCCTGATCTGAGTTAAAAATCACACAACACCAGGCTAGAGTCCAACAGGTTTAATTGGAAGCATTAACTTTCGGAGCACTGCTCCTTCATTCACCTGAACCACACAACCACACAAGCACCTGATGAAGGAGCAGCACTCCGAAAGCTATTGCTTCCAATTAAACCTGTTGGACTCTAACTTGGTGTTGTGTGATTTTTAACTTTGTACTCCCCAGTCCAACACCAGCATCTCCAAATCATGACTTCCTGATCTGATAATCTTCAACTCTACTTTCTTACCTTAACTCATATTGATTCCGTTATTGATTAAAAATCTGTCTATCTCAGCCTTGAATATAATTAATGATCCAATTTCTATAGCTTTTTACAATAAGGAACTAAATGGATTCATTAGTCTCAGAGGGAAGAAATTCCATCATATCTCTGTCTGAGATGGGCCACGCTGCACTCTTACATTATGCCTTCTGGCCCTGGACTCTCCCACAAAGGGTAACAACCATACGCCCTGTCAAGCTCCATAAGTATATGTTTCAATAAGGTCTCCTTGCATTCTTTTGAACTCTAATGAGCAAAAGCCCAACCTACTCAACCTCTCCTCTTAAGAAAATCACACCATAACCAGGATCAACCTAATGAAATGTCTCTGGACTATTTTCAATGCCAGTATATCTTTCCCTAGATCAAGGCAAACAAAACTGTTTGGTTGATGAGTCTGAAGGTCTGAAGAGTTCCTTGTATAGTTTTAGCTAATCATTCTTATTTTTATGCTCCATTCTCTTTGAAACATTGGCCAACTGCTCGTCTGCTATTTGTTTTACTTTCTGAACTTGGATGGCAGCTTTTTGCAGTTTTCCTCCTCTTCTACCCTGACTTCCCCCTGTTAAATGATACTCAGCTCTTCTGTTCTTTTTGACACAATGTGTAACCTCACATTTTCCCATATCATTTCATCTGTGAACTATACTGCCACAAGCTTAATCTCTCACCCTCAGCACTTGCCTTCTCACTTATTTTTGTGTCACACAAACTTGGCTACAATACTTTCGACATCCAACTGATTAATATCTAGTATAAATAATTGTCGCCCCAATTAATGCCTGTTGCACTCTACTAGCTACAGATTACTATCTTGAAATTGCCCCTTTGCCCCAAATCTCTGCCTTCTATATGTAAGCCGATCCTCCATTCATGCTTATACAAAACCCCCAAAACCAAGGGCTCTTATTGACTAGCCGTACGCATAATACATTATTGAAAGTCTTTTAGAAATTCAAATATATTACATCTATAGGTTTTATTTTATCTATTCTGCTTGTTGCCTTCTCAAAGGACTATAATAAGTTTGTCGGCTAAAATTTCCACTTCATGGATATAAAAAAAAAAGATGAGTTTAAATGTTTTAAATGTATTAAATGCTTTTTAAAGTCTCCTTCCATTACGTTCGAGCTCGAACATCTTCATGTGAAGAAGAAAGATATCTTCAGAAAGATATTGAATGAACTGGCTACTCATTGCCTCTTTTTGTCTCCTCGGGTTTTCCATTGTCCAAGCCTCGAAGGTATTTCTAGAGTCTCAGGATTCTTAAGAAGATTGCTGCCACTGCTTTCATCATCTCTGTAGCTACTTCCTTTAATATCTGAGGTTTCATCGCATCAATCCAGGAAAGTCAATCAGCAAACCCACAGGCATCAATATTGACACATCATGGGCAAAATTGGTGTGTAATGATGCCATAGGAGAAAATAGCTTTAAAATATAAGAATCTTTCATCAGCCTTCAAATCTGCAGCAATACTGGTCACTGATACATGGTTGGATGCAATGAAAAAGAGTTGTTGAAGCAAGGGTTGGCTTTCCGTGAGTTTCTAATTATAAGTGAATGGCTTTTGATGGCTTATGGTAAATATTGAAAAACAATTATATCCTCTAAATAGGAACACTTGTATTACATATAATAGTGTCCAGCACAACTGTTCCCCATATCAGGGGATCCCTCTATATAAAAAAAATTCTTGCCACTTGCCTCAGCAGCAATTTTAATTTGATAACAATTAATGACAGCATCACAAAAGCAATAGATTTTACTGTCATTTTTCCATTGTTGATTGTAGGTATCACTTTGGTTAAATTGGCTGTCTTGCATCTGTCATTACCACAGTGATTACATTTCATGATTAGTAATTGACTGGCCATAAATTCATAAAGTGATGTATAAATGCAAGTCTTTATTTCTTTTCTTGATTAATTTATTTTTGCACTACTTGGCTCAAATCAACAATCTTGTATGGACTATTCTATTGAGGCACATTCTATATATGCAGTTTTGTTAAATAAAACTTTTCTATAATGTGGATGGTTCAATGAAACAGCTGAATAATTTATTTTTTATATCTTATATAATCAGTTTTGTGTGTTTTGTCTCAGATCAATTATCGCAGGCAGTTTCAACGTTGACTTGATTTTCCAGTGTTAGCCCCAAAATAAACTGAAGCTCCACAACAAAAGTAACTTTCAGTGTTCACAAATGTTGAAGACTTGTTATTTATTTCGAATATTTTTTTAATCTTGTCTTCAAGAAGTAAATGCTCAATGTATGCAGAACCTTGTCCAGAGGATTGTGTGTTTAGTGTGCTTGAGTGGCATGAGCTACAGGGGGATTACAAAGTATACAAAGGAAGCAAATCTATCGGACATCACAAGAGGTAGGATTTAATCAGCAGAACAGAACGGGACAAACTAAGCTCAAAGTTCATGGAGGAGTCAACATCTTCATTCAACTGTGTAGCTGAGTGTCTTGAACTAACTGCAGGAACAATGTCAGTGACTTTGATGAATTTAGCATGTTGCAGTTCTGAAGCTTGCCAAACATCAAATGGCAAAATAAACCACACAACCCTGAGGTCATGACTTGAGTGAACACCAATAATATTAATGCAATTCTGATGAAGTGAACTAGATCCAATGCACGTGAAATGATTCAAAACCAGAATATAAAATGATTTTCTTCCACAGAATTCAAAGGAGGGGAGATATGAAAGTCAGCCCACACAAATGACAAGTGGCCATGCTTCAATGAAATATGGTCTGCTAAATCACACTGCACATTAGAACGCTGAGGGAATAAGGAAATTATGTTGTACTAGCAAGGCATAATGGTGCGCGTAAAGGGCCTCCTTTGCCTAGATATTTCTAAGATGACAAGAAGATGAGGGACTGAAAATTCATTTAAAATATGAACCTGCTGGTAGGAGATTGCATTTATATTAGATTGAGAAACAGGTTGATTATTAGACATGAAGAGTCAAAAAGTATGGCATTGGAAAAGCACCAGGTCAGGCAGCATCTGAGGAGCTGGAGGGTTGATATTTTGGGCATAAGCCCTTTATCAGGAATGACTATTGGGCATGAAGCCCTGTGCTCGCTGGGAAACTGTATCTGGGCAATGAAGAGACTGAAGGTAGGAGCTGGGAGAGTGACAGAGATGGGGAAATCACAGAGGAGAGTGAAAGATCTTAGGTGGGGAAGGAGACGTTTTGTCATGGAGATTGTGACTCATGATAGATCGTTTGAAGGAAATCATATGTTGAACATTATGTGTCAGAGGATGAACAGGTGCCCAGAGTTTAAGTTGAGATAATATAGCTAGGGGGTTGGTGGCAGTTCCAGGAGATTGAAAACATCACCAGGAGTGAGGTTTGTTTGATCACAAGATGCAAGCAGCTTAGTTTAAGGGCCAGATGGGTAATCACTCCTGCTGCTTCTGGTCCTCAAGTATCATTGGAAAGACAGTTGCTTGTGGGAATCAGCCTTTTATGTCTTCCTTCAGCTGTCAAGTTTCCAAAGTTTTGCATAACACAAAACAAATGTTAGATCTTCATGGTGGCAAAATTTTAAGGCATGGAGTTTAATTATAATTTAATTAACGAGCTGTTCCTTTTTCTGTGAACAAACTAATCAACACCTAAACCATGTCAGAAAAAGTCAGAAATTGGATATGTTTGAGGGTTTGTTTTCAGATATTTCATTTCTTAACTCACTCCAACCCTCTCCAGAAAGGCAGAGCCTAATTTGTACATGTGAACATGGCTTTCCTCTAGATTTTGTCTGAACTACAAAAATTAGATAAATATAAGTTTTCATTTATTAGGAAGATATCTAGAACATAATTATTCTTTACAGACTTGAATGTTAATATGACTGACTGTTTTTGGAGCAACCATAGTTAAACACCACTCATACATGAGAAATATTAGCTCAATGCAAACTCAGAAGAGCTGCCCTGCAGTTGCACAGCATGAATCCAACAAACATCAGAAAAAAATTGCTCTGTACATAAACAAAACATGCCGCAATGTCAACTTCAAAGGAAGTCCTAAGATACAAGCTGCATGTTGAGGGCAGATGGCAATGGATGTTTCACCGGAAGAAATGATAGTCGCAGTTATAAATACCATCGTTCACTATCATCAACTCTGTCCTATTCCATCCAGAGAAGCAAACCTTTGAAGATGAAAGCATCATGACCCAGGATGTAATGTACCCTGGGAGCACAAAACAAATAGGTGACAACTGTCACAAAACTGTAAAGGTTATTCAATTTGGTAGATGAAATGTAATCTAGTAAAACATACAGTTATGGAGAACTATGTGGACTGATTCAAGAACAACAGATGAATAATCACATTAATTATAATCAGTGAATGCAATGACATTAGATTGTACTCAATGTATTCTGGAATTCCCAGCATCCTTCAAGGGTGTTTTCAGAGAAAAAAAAAGTCATGCGCAGGAAGAATGGATCCTTTTACTTTGGTTTGATAAGTTTAATTCGAATACTTAATACTTGCCTCAAGTTTGATCTACATAGTCCACTAGATACAGTAATACAAATCAACATTGTTAACATGGTTAAAACTAACTGTCACGAATAAATGCAAATAACTTATTATAGCTGTAGCAAATGTAACTGTTGTACAGTTCTTGCTTGCGACTGAATTTATTCTGAAATTTGACAACATGGACAACAGCTCTGCTCAAAACATGTTAATGCATAAAAGATAGGCAGAAAAACAACTGTGAAACAATGTGTCAATTACCCACATTCATTAAAGTCCTTAATTTCCAAAAATAACAAAATGGTATACAGCTGGCCCACGATGAAGACATGCCAAAGCGGAGAGTTTAGAGAGTGATAGACTGAATGGTCTGTAGCCTGCTACTCTCTGATTTTAGGGAGATTTGTGAGCTATACAAATCTACCCAATGACTTGTTTTTGCTGTACATTTCAATGTCAAGTGCAAATTCCAACAAGACAACAGCGTTTTTTTTGGTGGCCAATGGAGTGGGTGGAGATGAACATTTGCCATGAAACAGCAAATTGTATAGAGGATTAAAACATGAAATAATTCTTTCCAATGATAGAAGAGAAGCATAACTCCATAACTACAATGAATGTCAAATGGCTGGAGGCCATGCATTAACATCTTATGGTTTCCGAATCTCACTTTATTTATAAATAGTATTCTCATTCTCCCAGCTGCCCAATAGAAATCAGATGGTGCCAACTCCTGACATGCAATGCTGAGCAGTTACCTCGTGACTTCAGCACACCACTTGGTGCTCGGGACTTTCATTTCAAACATCAGGCACCAATATCTCTGGGGACACTCCATGGGCCCCTTCTGCAGCCTTGGCATCAATATACATGGGCTTCACTGTATCGTCATGACACATCTTCATCCACTTACAATATGGTGCTGCACTTTGGAATGCACTAACACCTTTGATTACGATGTTACAGCAAGGACAATTGCATGCATGCGGACAGGAAACCCATGTCATGAATCAGACCAGTGTGCACCTTAGCACTGCTTGCTTGTTGTTTTGGCACTCCCTCACTTTGTGCCCATTTGGATTCTCACTGACAAGTCTTCCATGGTTTGGCGTTGTCTCATTGCACTTTGCCTTCACAACCAGAGCTAATGTGCTCACAGTACTTTGATCTTGCATTGTTTTCTAGCGCAGTCACAAGGCCTGGTAGCTTGTGTTTAGTCAACAGTCATCATTAAATAGGATATCAGTTTGGTTCAGAAGGTTTGAGAAAATCCTAAAATTAATAACAAGGAGATATTCAATGCTTTATTGGACATACAGGTGCATAAATACCTGATTATATATACCAGGCTGCTAAGAGAGGCAAGGGAGGAGATTTCTAGGGCCCTGGCAGGGATGTTTAATGCTTTATTGGCTACAGGTGAAGTGCCAGATGACTGGAGGATAGACAATGAGGTCGCTTTGTTCGAGGAGGGCAACAGAGGCAGGCCAGGTAATTACAGAGCTGGAAATGTGTTGCTGGAAAAGCGCAGCAGGTCAGGCAGCATCCAGGGAACAGGAGAATCGATGTTTCGGGCATAAGCCCTTCTTCAGGAATTCCTGAAGAAGGGCTTATGCCCGAAACGTCGATTCTCCTGTTCCCTGGATGCTGCCTGACCTGCTGCGCTTTTCCAGCAACACATTTCCAGCTCTGATCTCCAGCATCTGCAGACCTCACTTTCTCCTCCAGGTAATTACAGACCAATACATCTGATATCTATGCTCGAGACATTTTTGGAAAAAAGTTCTGAAGAGCAGGTTAAATCAATACTTGGCAAGGCAGGGATTAATCAATGATAGTTAGCGCAGATGTTGAAGGAAGATCCCATCAGATGAACTTAACTGAGTTTTGTGAATAGGTGATGAAATACATTGATGAGGGTAGTGCAGGGGTTTACATAGTCTTCAGTAAGGCCTTTGACAATGTCCCACATGGAAGGCTGGTCCAAATTTTAAGAGATTCAAGACAAGTTGACAAACTCGATCTAAAATTCTCTTGCAAATGGGAGACATAGAATGATGGTGGAGGGATGTTTTGTGATTGGAAGTCTGACCAGTGGTGTACCCACAGGGATTAGTGTTTGAACTCTTGCTGTTTGTTACATATATTCATGACTTGGATGCAAATGCAGAAGATATAATTTGTAAGTTTGCAGATGACACAAAAACTGATGTTGATAGTGAGGAGAATGGTCTCAGTCTATGGTCTGCTACTCATTAGCTGATAAATTGGGCAGAGCTATGGTAAATGCAATTTAATCCTGATAAGTGTGAGCATTAATATTTTGGGAGTACTAATAACAGAAGATTATACACAATGAATGGTTGGACCCTTGGGTGTTCTGAGGAACAAAGTAACCTTGGTATACAAGTCCATAGATCCCTGAAGGTGTCAGTGCAGATGGACAGGGAAGTGAAGAAGGCATCTGTGGTGCTTATCCTCATTAGCCAATGTGTAGATTATAGCAGCAAGGAAGCTTGCTACAACTTTAAAACACATTAGTTAGGCCACAGATGGAATACTATGTACATTTCTGGTCACCACAGTATTGGAAGGAAGTGATTACACCAGAGAGGGTGCAGAGGAGGATCATAAGGATGTTGCCTGCAATGACAAGTCTCGTTTGTGAGGAGAGATTTGACAGGCTGGGATTATTTTTCTTGGAACAGGGAAGGCCGAGGGAGGATCTGATTGAGATTGACAAAATTATGAGAGGTATAGACAGGGGAGATTGTGAGAATATCTTTTCCATGGCAGATGTGGTTAAGACCAGAGGTCATAAGCTTAGGTTGAGGAGCAAGCCGCTTGGAGAAAATGAGAGACAAAAAGAAATTCACTCAGAGGGTGGTAGAACTATGGCACATGCAGCCTGAGAGGGTAGTGGAGGCAGGTACTCTCTCAACACTTCAGAAGTATCAGGATAAATACTGATAATGCCAGGGCACAGTATACTATGGACCAAGTGCAGGTAAATGAGATTAGTGCAGCTTCGTGCTTGTTGGTCTGCATCGGCATGGTGAACCGAAGGGTTTGTTTCTATGTTGTACGATTCTTTGAGTCCAAGGGGATGAATGTATTTCTGATGTAAACTCTGTACCCTTTTATACTTTTGCAGTTTTGATTGTCAACTGAAATGGGAAAAGGATGTGTAAAAAACCAAATATGGGTCACATGAGCTGTCTCGATCCTCACTGGCCAAGGCCAGGATCATCTCCTCACCAGGATTGAGGAGACAAACATTGAAACATTAGCACCCGATTGAGTGAGAAGACAATAAGTGCCTGGCACAAATATTAGTGTTGGTGCAGGTGAGCGAAATGTAATGAGGTGTCCTGAGTAGGCATTAAAGAGGTCGTGCAGGGCCAATAGTTTTGGAGTGGGGAACAGTGACAGCTTACCTTGATAGAGTGAAAGCTATTTACCTTATTGCATTGTTAAGTATTTCCCTGGTTCATGGATACTGCACTGACCTTGGACCAGGCTGGCAGGGTCTCCTCTGCCAGCCTTAAGGCAAGAGGACAGACACCGTTTTCACCAGCCCATACATCAGGACGTCCAGATTCCTGTCGGAAAGCCGGGTGCCTATATTCCTGTGTCCACCATGACTTGAAAGCTGCAGAATGCCTTGAGTCTAACAATATTTGATTTGGTGCACAACTGCTTTTAAAAATAGCACCAGCACCAGGTATCCTGCAATGTTCCTGAAATGTCGAATACTTCTGTTGACACAATGTGGGAAAATAGGATGACTGGGGCATTGAGGTGAATTGGAGAAGATAACAATAGAAAGCTTGTTGGAGGTCATGAAGAGAAGCCCTCCTTGAAACTGGCAAGGCACAGAAAATATCTGATGTGGGAACAGAGGAGACCCAAGAAAAATCTTGACCAGAAGATGTTGAGGTAGTCCTCATTGTAAGAGAAGCTTCAGATCTCCCGAAGAAAAGTGATGTCTCTGACACTGTTCAAGAGCTCTGTGATCAAGAACAACTCAAAACTGATGCCACTGTTGATGTCATGGAGAGGTCAGAGCAGTGTTGGCAGGAGTTTCTGGCATCATGGGCCCGATGAGTGGACTCCTGGAATGGCAGCGCTGCATCAGCTGCAGTGGTGTCAGCGTCCAGACCGGGGACTCCTGGCTGTGTTAGGCCACAGCACAGAATCCTTGCACAGGTCCTGGAGTCATGTTTGGGACCCGGCTGATGAAGATGAACTCCATTTAAGTGCTTTCTTTGTCTACTTTTGTCCCTCAAAATGGAGAGGGATTGTCGCAACACAACACTTTTCACCATATCTCCCTCGATATATGTGACAATAAATCATTCAAATAATAAGATGGACACACAATTTCTGGTAAGATTCAATGCATGGAATCAGAGAGAAAAAGTGTTTATTTATGAGCCATTTCCTGAATGATGCTTCTTTTTCAAAAACTGCACCTACCACACAATTTCCTGATAATCAGCCACAATCATGTTTTTATGGTCAGATGGAGCTGAACAATGACACAATGCAAATACTTTCTGCTCATATTGTTGTGAGGGTTGAAATGAACAGCTCTGCTGAGCAACAACAGAATAACAATATGACAAAAAGAGAAAGAAACAGAAGAGGTGAAATTATCTTCCATAGACACTAGAAACTCCCATTTACTTATGCTTGGCTCATATCCCTCTAAACCTTTCCTATTCACATTCCTGTCCAAATGTCTTTTAAATGTTGTTAGTGTACATGCATCCACAACTCCCTCTGGTAGTTCATTCCTCATACGAACAACCCTCTGTGTGAAAAAGTTGCCTTTTAGGTCACTTCTAAATTTTTTTCCTCCCACCTTAAAATTATGCCATCTAGTTTTGAACTCCACTACCCGAGGGAAAATATCCTTCTTATTCACCTTACCTCATCATTTTATAAATATCTATAAGCCCACTCCTCAGTCTCTGACATTCTTGAGAAAATAGACCCAACTTGCACAACCATTCCCGAGAGCTCAAACACTCTTGTCCTAGTAAAATCCTTGTAAATCTTTCCTGCACTCTCTCCAATTTAATAATATTCTTCCTATAACAGGATGACCAGAACTGTACACAGTACTCCAGAGGTGGCCTCACCAATTTCCTGTACAACTACAACATGATGTTCCCCCACAATGGTATCAGCAATGAAAGTAGCGTGTGAAACGCCTTCTTTACCATCCTGTCTGCCTATGATGAAACTTTCAATGAACTATGCACCTGAACTCTAAGGTCTCTGTATTCGACAACATTCTCTAGGGCTCAACTGTTTACTGCAAGTCCTGCCCCTGTTTATCTCACCAAAATGCTACACCTTGTCTTATCAAAATTAAACACCATCTGCCATTCCTTGGCTCATTAGCCCAATTGATCGAGAACTCTTTGTTTTCCTAGATAACCTTCTTCACTATCTATTATATCATAAATTTTGGTATCATCTGCATATTTACTAACTGTTCTTCCTATATTATGATCCAAACCATTTATATAAATGGTAAATAACAGTGGGCCCAGCATCAATCCCTGCAGAAGACTGCTGGTCACAGGTCTCCTGTCTGAAAAACCCTTGGCCACCACCTTGTATCTCCTACCATCAAGGCCAAATTTATATCCAATTGGCTAGCTCTCCCTGAATCTCATGTGATCTAACTTTACAACCATTCTACCACATGGAACCTTGTCACAGGCCTTCTTAAAGTCTATACATACAACACCCACCACTCTGCCCTGATCTATCTTCTTTGTCATGTCCTCAAAGAACTCAATCAAGTTTGTGAGACATGGCTTCCCATGCACAAAGCCATGCTGACTGTTTCTAATCAGTCCTCACCTTTCCAAATGCACGTAAATCATATCTCTTAGAATCCCCTCCAACAACTTACCCACCACTGACATCACAGAATCGTAGAATTCCTGGAGTGTGGAAGCAGTCCATATGGCCCATTGAGACCATGCTCACCCTCCAAAAAGCATCCCACCAGACCCACCTTCCTATTCTATTCCTGTAACCCTGCATTTGCCATAGCCAATCCACCTAACTGACATGACCCCGAACACCACGGACAATTTAGCATGGCCAATCTATTGAACCTGCACATCACTGTGGGAGGAAATGGAGCACCAGAGGAAACCCACACAGACATGGGAGAATGTGCAAGCTCCACACAGACAGTAGCCTGAGGGTGGAATCGCAGCAGGGTCCCTGGCACTATAAGACAGCAGTGCTAACCACTGAGCCACCATGATATCATCAACACTCTGACGGATGTACCTTTTGTAAATAAAAAAATGGCAATTGACAGTACAGTAATAGATCATAACCACTGATCAGCTAAAACAGCCTTTTTCAAGTTTGAAAAACGTAATTCTGTCCTTTCAAATAAAAGCTGGAATTTATCATAGCCCCATAGAGTTGAGGGGCTACAGATATTCTGACTTAGCTGTCTCAGGTGTATTACTTGTGGTTGACTTTTCAGAACATGGACTGCCGGCAAAAGCAGTTATTGAACAATTTATGGTGGGTCACCAAAATATTTAATAAGGCATTAATCTCTTAATTATTCACAGCAATGCACTTTTACGGAATGTACATAGGGTTGGATTCTGAGTCAGAAGCTTAGAAATGCATTGTAGTTTTTTTTCATAACAGGTGATTGAAGTCCCATTATATATCTTCCCCTGCAGAGTGACACAATGACAATTACAATCCTTCATATTTGCAAGCCGTTTAGATCATTTAATGAGTTCCACAATCTTCGTGCCATTTTGCTTCCACTGTGCTTGAGCAGCAATCACCTTTCTCAGTTGGGCAGATGGCTGACACTCCCCTGGGCTCCTCCAATTATTTCTCCCACATCCATGTGCCTCCCTGTTAATTGGCCTGTTTCTGTAAGACCTCACTGCAGGCAACACGTCTGACATGAGCAAGGTCACTGCCCCCAAAATGGTCATGACACCTGAAAATATTGACAGCACAGAAAACTCCTGACAAAGTCTTCAAGAGTTTCAGCACAGTGCATCGACCTGTCTCCAAAATACTTAATCAATGCTATACCTCAACAGACAATGCGAACTTTTGAAATCAACTCTTTATTTGCTGAGACTTTTGTACATGTGAGAAGTCGCTTCCAACTGTGTATTCCAACCAGGGTCCAGGAGAAACATTTCTCAGTTTATATTTGTAAAAATGATGAGGATGCTTGAATGTATGGATTTTTCATTGAGTGCTGAGTACTCACTGACTATACCCTGCAAAGGGCAACTTGACATCTGGATCTTACAATTTCACTGAAACATTATTTTATTACCATTCAGTACTTCAGTGGCGATTTAACATGTTTAATTCACATACACAGCTAAATGCTGTGGCTTTTTAAGGATTAGTGTTCTTTGAAAAAATTGCATGCCCCTGGACCTTTTGCTAACACAGATTATGAAAAGTAAAATCTGGGTGTTCCACGGATGGCTGTAGATACTAAGCAATGATTTGAAACTTTAAAATTCAAATCCTATTTTAACATTTGGAAAACAAACAAGAAATGCACTCTATGCTACTTTCTTCCCACTCCACCCCCTTCTCATTTATCTCTCCACTCTGCAGGCACCCTGCCTCTATTCCTGATGAAGGGCTTTTGCCCAAAATGTCGATTTTCCTGCTCCTCGGATGCTGCCTGACCTGCTGTGCTTTTCCAGCACCACTCTAAACTAGACGCTGGTTTCCAGCATCTGCAGTCTTTGTTTTTATCCAACAAATGCATTTGCCTAACTAGTTTAAGTTTCTTTAGAATATCTCACTCATGCAAACTGATTTATTATTCACATTATCTTTTTACAAATCGTTCATAGAATTAAGCATCTGAAAAGTAGCATTTGACACTTCATTAATACAGAGATAACATGAGTATTTGCAGTCATTAGGTCAATATTTTTCAGTTCAGTAATAACAAAGCAGGTAATGTGGTTATTTAGGGCAGATGTGATAATGGCATCTTGACTGACTTTAAATGTATATTTGATCATTTTTTTCAGGATTAGATTCCAATAGATTATAAATCCCATGATGTATACAGTGTGCTATAATTTAGCTACTTACTTTGTATCTGTTCAAACTTTCCTCACTGAATTTCTCAAAAGGTCAGTCAGTGAATTTGCTGTTTAGCACACTGACGAGTTACCCATATCAATAAAATTCCCAAGTCTGTAACAACCAGGTAAGCACTTTTCAGAACCACCAGTCAATTAAGTAACTTTGAATTAGGTTACTGTTGTAATGTAGGAAATTTCTGCACAGCAACTTCTCACTAACAACAATTTGATGATGACCAGATCTTGCCATGAAGACTGAGGAATAAATGTTGACCAGGGCATCAGGACATCTATATTTTACTTCATGTGGATATGTAATCTGTGTTAGCAAACTTGAGGACACACATTTTATACTGGGAACACCAAGATTGAAAAATGGAAACTATTTGTCCAAGTATCTTCCCTGTAATTTAAGCAGGTTACATTTCCAGTAGAATGCTGAAGGACAATAAAATAATGTTGAGGGGAAATTGCATATGTCCAGATGTTGAATTGTACTTTGCAGCTGTACTCTACTGTGCTCAGTACTCAATGAAAAATCCATATATTCAAGCATCCCAGGTAATTATTCTTACAAATAAAATTCCAGCATTTTTTGTTGTGTGCCTTGTCTGAATTATTCATTTGGATGGGAAAACGAAAGTTGCGTGTACAACAAGTCTTTCTCAGATGTAGTGCTGTGGGAGGTCAAAAAGAGTCTCAGTTTAGCAGATCAGAAAGATGGTACCTCTGACAGCACTGTATAGTCACATTCATTATACACCCAGATTGACACATTGTATCTGGATTGTCATGACTCAGAAGTGGTACCAACTGAGCCACAGATAAAATATATACTTAAAATTAAACACTTCAGTTTGGTGAAATGAAGACACCAAAATGTAATTAGTTTCTTATTCCAGGATTGGGAAAAATATGACAGGAAATCAAACAATTGATTTGTTTTGGAACACTACAAAATTTAATTGCTTTAACGACAACGTACAAAATCTGCTTTGGCTTCACATTCTCCAAACACTGTGGATATTACTTATAATATTAGTTTACTTTGTGATTTTGTTTTAATAAAAGTTTAAGAACGCATAGAGAGAAAGTGAGGGCTGCAGATGCTGGAGATCAGAGCTGAAAATGTGTTGCTGGAAAAGCGCAGCAGGTCAGGCAGCATCCAAGGAACAGGAGAATCGACTGAAGAAGGGCTTATGCCCGAAACGTCGATTCTCCTGTTCCTTGGATGCTGCCTGACCTGCTGCGCTTTTCCAGCAACATATTTTCAATTTAAGAACACATTGCCAAACAGCTGAAATAATGAACATCTATTTAAGTTGGAGAGAAAGTAAACAATGAAAAACAACCAAAGATCGTAATTCTCATACATCTCTCTCAAGAATTTACTTTTTATTAAAAGCTTCTAAGGCATTTATTGAGTGTACATATTTGCATATATGCAAGACCACTTGTGTGAACTAACAGAGTATCCAGAAGCAAAAGACAGAATATGGGAGGTTCTGGTTTGGATTACTTACAGCGTGGAAACAGGCCCTTTGGCCCAACAAGTCCACACTGACCCTCTGAAGAGCAACCCACCCAGACCCATTCCCCTACATTTACTCCTTCACCTAACACTACGGGCAATTTAGCATGGTCAATTCACCTAACCTGCACATCTTTGGACTGTGGGAGGAAACCCACGCAGACACGGGGAGAATGTGCAAACTCCACACAGACTGAGGCGCTGTGAGGCAGCAGTGCTAACCACTGTGCCTCCCTGAGAATAACACCAACAGAGAGGCGGGTGGGAGGGGGGGGCGCGCGGAGGGAAACAAATTCACAGCATGGGGGGACAGTTCCCACACTGATTTCCACAAATCATCTACTAAATGGTGAGAGGCCATTCAACTTGAAAGAAGCTGCAGTCTGCAAATTAGGCAATGCGACTGAAGAGCAACACTGGGCAGCCAGCCCAGACTTTCTGCATCTTACAATAGCTGCTAACAGGCCTCAAACTGGGTAAAGTTTCCATCATCCACAGGACCATAAGGCTGCTCTCTCATAAGAGAGTCGGAGAGAGAGAGAGTTAATGACAACTGGCAGCAGTTTAGCCTGAGGATCAACAGACAAGAGGTTGAGAAGAAAAGTCCTTCTTGGGAATCTCAACTGTTGTGGGGAACTGAAATCACACTGCTAGTATCACTCTAAACTGCAAAGCAGTCATTCAGCCAACTGAGCTAACAGACATCTGAGGCTTCAAACTATTCTTGATAGGGTACCTGTCACTTACAGGCAAGTAGTGCTTCTACCCCAATTCTGCTGCTAAGAAAATGGCTGAGAGCAATATGGTGCTGGGAATCTATTGCTATGAACTTTCACACCCATTGACCTCTGTACTTGTCTCCAACAGAGAAGGAAAAGCCTATCCCAGATGACAGAACTGTCTCCTAAATATGTGAGAGGAGCAACTAGGTAAGGAACAATGATTTGCTCACTCTCTTCACATAACCCAACTGACATCTCATCAATCTGTTTTTTTTTACATTTTGGTCAAACTATCAAAACAACAGGACTCTCCAGAAAAATCAACCAAACAAAGGAATAGTTTGAGGCACACAGGTACAGAAGGCCAAAATGGATGTTGAAACAGAATGTAATTCAAGAGTTGCAAATTCATGGCATCTGGAGAGAATTGCAATGCTATTGATTGTCAATGGGAGGGTTGCCGACCAGTAGCATATAAAGATCATTAATGTCATGAGGGCATACAAAGTAGACAGTTTTGCCTTCTTTGTCCACTTTGGCACCAGCATGCTCTTCAAACTCTTCAATCAACATTTTCACAGGTAGCCCTTCTATGCTCCCTGTATCTGTAAGATTTTCCGGGCATATAGGCCTTGAACATATCCACACTCCTCCATTTCCATCCCTCGAGTAACCCAGTTTTAATTTCCTGTCACTGATGGTCCTGCTTTCAGCTGTTGAGACTGGAACTCAGGAATTCATTTGTTAGATCTCTGACTTGATGGTTTCTTTCCTCCTTTGAAATGTTCCTCAAACCTACTCTTTCATAAAGCATTTACTTGGACCTTTTTATGTGACTTGCTTCAGATTATATTAGATAATGCTCCCAGCAAGTGCCTTTGGACAATGGAGTCGTTGAAAGTTACAATCTAAGTGTAAGATTTTGTTGTTGTTGCGGAAAAATGTTTATGCTGTAGAGTTGGCGAAAGAAAAGTCATTAAAGGTAAAAGCACCTTAGTCCTGTTGGACCATAGGGCTGCTCTCTCATAACAGAGAGAGATGACTGGTAGTAGGTTAACCTCAGGCCTGGAGAGGCATTGAGAAGCAGAGCACTTCAGCTTGTGCAGGAACTGAATCCACGCTGTTGGTATCACTCTGCATCACAAACCAGCCATCCAGCCAACTGAGACTACAAGGGAAAGAATTGATCAAAGCTCCGTTCAAGTTTTGTCAGATGTTGCATGCATATATTGCAGTCTGGTTGGCATTTCTCAGATTGCCCATGGTTCCCTGGAATGAGCCAATGCCACCTTAACATTCAGAGCTCTTGTGGACAACTCAGCATGATGGCGTGTCCTGATTCTGTAAATGACAGGGCCACACAAAGAACCTTCTAATTCACCAGTGTTCAGTCAGCTCCTTCAGAATTAGCATGGACTCAATGGGATGAAGGTCCCTTTTCTGTCCAAATAACTGTAGACTGGACTTTTGATTGTTGATCCAAACTCCATCCCACCATCAGACAGAAATGCCAGTGAGCAAAAAAGACATGTTAGGAATAACTTTCAAGAAGGCGACCAATTAAGTGGTCGCTTCTGGAAGTTCAATCTAATCATGGTGGTGGGCTGGCTGCCGAGGCTAGGAGGTCAACAAGACACCAAGAGCACTAAATGATCAGCAACCTCACTAACAGAAGCTGCAGATAGAAGGTTTGGGCTATAAAGAAAGGCTGGATAGGCTGGGACTACTTTCACTGGAGTGTTGGAGATGGGAAAGTGACCATATTGAAGATTATAAAATTACAGATAGGGTTATTGGTAATTGTCTTTTCCCTCGGATGTGGGATTTCAAGACAAGGGGCACATTTTTAAGGCGAGGGAAGAGAGATTTAAAAATTACATTGGGACATTTTTTTTACACAGATGTTGGTTTGCATGTGGAATGAATTTCCTGGGAAAGTGGTGGATGTGAGCACAATTACAACATTTATTAGACATTTGGATAAGTACATGAATGGAAAGGTTTGAAGGGATCAGGGGCAGGCAGGTGGGGCGAGTTTAATCTAGGATTATGTTTGTCAAGGACTGGTTAGACTGAAGAGTTTGTTTCTATGCTATATGACACTATGTAGTTAATAGATAGTATTCCTCAAGATGCTAGCACAATCTGAAGCAGTTTTACCATTTTTTATATCAAACGAGATATCAGTTGTCTAATTGCTATTGTGGAGCAGCAATCCTTCCAGGGGCCAGAGATGTGAGACAATGACTATAGCACATCAGTTCTGCCAACCAGGGGGCTACCTTGAACTCTTGACTCTGTTCTGGCTAAAAAAAAAATGGCAAGAAAATTACAGTCAGCATGTGCAGAGCAGATTCAATATCGTTTACTTTGGAGTATTTAGTTATGTAACACTTACAAATAGACAACTATTATTTACTTCCCCTCAAAGCTCCCATCATGCATCTGGGAAATTAGCAGAATTGCATGGAGGTGTCAAGATACCACTGCAGGTCGTGCCTCCACAGTCCTCTGCTTCTATGGTACTTAGCCTGGTGAAAAGGTTAGGAGAACTCAACCCCTGTTAATCCACAGTTCAGTTCCTGTTTTGTTCCAACTTGATGCAATGCAAAGTCTTGGAGAATATATCCAACGCAGATCGCAAAATGCAGACAATATTGTCTGAAAGAAAGCAGCTCAATCAGTTGACAAGCACAATTCCATAGAACACATGACTGACCTGATGTTTTTGAAGAGAGAGAGGGAAATCAAACGAAGCAGCAGGCAGGAGGAAAACAAAATTGCTTTGTCAAAAGAAAAACTCAAGAAGTTGAAAAGAAGCTGAAGTTAGCTCAGGGGTTGACTGAAGCAAGGCAATACTCATCATCCATCATGTAGACAGTCAAGTAAAAAGAAACAAAATGAAACAGAAGAGACAGCTGGCGATATAAAGGCCCACATTTATTCCTTCTTAAATTATGTATCACCGACAAATTATTTATTTTGTTTTTACAAACAGAGGTACAATTTGTTCAAGTTGACTTATGTTCAGAAATAGTGTCACATTTTCAGGATGAAGGAATTTCTAGAGTTCTCTTTCTGCTTATTGTCAGCAGGACCAAAATGGAATGGCATTTCTCAATAGCAAACTCGACAAAAAACTTTTATCAACATGGAAACTTTGTATTCCATTTGTTATAAATCTTTGCATGCCTGTTCTTCTTATTCATGGTATTGCATGTTTTAGTGCATCTCTATCTCTGTCCATATTAAATGCAATTGCAAAGTTCGAAACAATCTTTGATTGTCAGCCTCTGTCATTATACATTTACAAATGTACTGAAAATGATTGAAGATAATACTTTTATTCAAATAAAAGTGTTGAGATATACTCCCACACATATGCATAATCTCTTTCTCAATCCTTGTATCATTGATAGTGCTTCTATGTAAAATTACACTGACCTGGACCTTATCTAAATGACTTGCTTCGATTAAGTTGGAAATCTTTCCAAAATGACAGCAGTAGACAAAATTCCATATGTTGAAATGCTTGTTCACTATTCATAAGAAATTGAATATCTAACTCAAAGTGCAAATGGGTATATCCAATTAAACAATGTTCATGCCTGAAATCTTACATGTGAATTTAATTTCACCTTCCTTAAGTTTTTAAAGTTATCCCTCTTGGACTTGTCTTCTGGTCAACACTGTGGGTATACCTACATCACATGGAGTGCAATACTTTAAGAGATTACTCATCACCAACTGCTCATGAGTAAAACAAATCCTGGTCCACCTACCAATGCCTATTGAAGTGGAAGATGGCATGGGGCAGAGGGACACTAGGCACACAGACACACTAGATGGTCGCTGAGCCATAAATTGGCCACTTGACACACAAGATGGTCACCGGACCACAATATGGAGGGAGACAGCAGAGCAAATACGGATACTGCCTGGGGACACCAGAATGCCAGCACAATGCACTCACAACTTAGTTGATTAGTTTAAGGCAGGTGGGGGAGAGAATACACATGAGTAGCGTATACTGCCCGCTGAAGTGTTTGGGTCCAGCCAACACCTTTGATATAAATGCTAACAGTTTGATAAGAACTCAATACAAAGTGCTAATAGCCAGCAATTAGCGCCCATTACTACAGCAATGGACTTCTGTGCAGACATTGGTACTGGAATGTCTGCACTGAAACTGACAACAACCGCACTGAAATTAACAAAGGCTTAGCTGGAACTGACAATGACTGCACCGAAACTATCAATGATTCTGCAATGTTTCCAATAAACAAACAATGTTACAGAGACAATAAGCTCATCACTGACATATTATATTACAAAATGTATAAAAGTATATTGGCATGTGCTCCAGGTTGAGAGAAGACTCGCAGCTGACCACTGTGCTGTTGGTGTCTTTCTCTCCCCAGAGTTCTGGTATTTCCTTGTACAATAAACTCTGTCATTGAACCCCGACTCTGACTCCGAGGCTAGTGATTTTCCCCACATTATGCACTGTGAATCAACAAAATAACCTTTGTAACTTCAAATATTCCACCAAGTTCAGTTCACAGGACAACTATTTCTACGAAGACATTGTGGGCTTGAAAGTGGTTGACACTGACTAGGTAGGCTCAATAATGAACTTTGTCTCTCACTTACGTAATTCCGCCAAGTTTTAGTTAGACCCCCAAGCAGCTGCTGCTGAAGAGGATTTCACTTATACTTTGCTGGATTGTCAGTCTTTATCTGAAGAAATATAGAATATTGAGCAGTGGACATTATGAGTGTGCCGAATCTCATTTAGATGACTGCTAGATTCAGTTCTGGACATTGTACCTCAGGATTGATGCATTGTCTTGAAACACATCATGCAGATTCACCAGAACATCTGAGCAAAATGGATTAAAATACAGTGTAAAGTTGCAAAGGCAGGACTTGCATGGCTTTGAGCATTAATGTTTAAGGGACGGTCTGGTTGGGATGCTTCGATATTAAACAATTTGGAATGCTGCTAAAAAGAGAACATTTTATAGTAGGGAGAAAACAGCCCTGATTGGTTGACTCTTCGAGTTGACTGCTTGGTGAGATGTGGCCATAGAGAAAACAAAGGTCAACAATGTTAATGCGGATTTAAAAAAGACACAAGGCTTGAATATATTCCTTTGCTTTGCAGAGAATGGCTCACTAAATATGGATTTATGAACCTTTGAGTGAGCATAAATGAGCCATGCTACAGGTTTGACTGATTGTCTTGAACCAGTTGGCACTGCAGCAATCAGCTGCTATAGCTACTTTTGAATTACTCAGAAGCATGGGGAGCCTACAGTTCCCTGTTGCTTTCCCTATAGCAATGTCATGATCAATCAGAGTTGACTTGGCAACCAATAAGTACAGTTCTCTGCAGCAACATTAAGTGGTAAGTGCATTTGTAATTTGACATCATTGCCTTTGTTCTGATGAGTTTAAAATTAAAAAGCTTTGGCATTATGCGTCCCCTTTCTGCAATATTCAAATTCCCTATAACCAAGCAACTCAATAAAAGAAGGGAAGACATGGAGGAATTATTTCTTTCAATCAACTTGCTGAATTCGGAAAATCCTGTTCCTTGGGTACTCAGCTCGACAGTTGACAGTAGTTGTGTCTAAATGAAGAGGAGTAATTACCATGCACCACACAGGTAGAAATATCCTCTAAAAATTACTAATGGCAGTCAAGAGTACAAATCAAGGTTAAAAATAAACTTGTTAGATGTGGCATTCTTTGCAGTTTGATAGTATGTCAACACAAGCCATACTTGGGCCAGATTCTCCAAGGCATGACATTGCCTCATCAAAAGGATGGAGCTCGGAGTTTCTGAGACAAGGTTCCAATCAGGGCTCCTTCAGAAATGCGGAACCACACTTCCTTCCCGACAGCTGTCTTGGTAATACAGAACTGTTGGGGGAAGGCGTATATTGTCACCTTTTCACAGTACTTAGCGGCTGTCTTATGATGTTTAAAAGTCTCAATTGCCACTTTGCCACATGTTAAGTTCAAAATGTCAATGCAATGTTCAGGTGATGGAAGAATAGGGTAACAGATTGGGAGTAGTATGCCAAAGCATAAGAAAAGTCAGGTACCACTTAGGCAAGATGCCGGGCACAGAATATTTAGTGGGAAGGGAGTAGAGTGGGTAATAGGTGGGTAGTGCTATTAGTAGGATGCCATACGAGTATGGTGCCAGGTAAGCAAAGTGTCAGCTAGATAGGGTGCCCAGATAGGTAGAAGTAACTTGTTAGGGCATCAAATGCTTGGTAATTAGATAATTAAGTGGGAAAGTGTAGGGTACCAGGGTGCAAGTGGTACATTGTTTAGAGTAGCTCAAGGTGGGTCAGTGAAATCAGGCAGAAGGGAGGGTGTGTTGGGTCCTATTTGGGGTATGGGGAGGGTGGGGCGTGGTTCAGGACCAGAGATGGGAATTAGACAATGTATTTATCATCTAATCTTTGCTGACCAACCAGTGATTTAATTTCATTGCAACACTGAATTCTCCAATTTGAATCGAGACTTTTGGAAGATCTGAAGCACAGAAGATTTCCATTGTAGAATCTTGAGTTTCTCAAGAATATGCTGTGATGGGGATACAGTCTGCTGGAATGATGATCAGGTCATCAGAACTGCAGGTTCAAGGTTTGATACTCATGTCTATTTAGTTCTGAAAGAAACTATCATTTTTGATGACATTTTTAATGATATTTCATTGCAGTAATTCATTTCTTGTGTTTTGTGAATAATTAATCTTGCATCCATTTCATTTGTTTTGAAGCTGTTTTACATGTAAAGGTTGTGACTTTTTTTTCAATTGTTATTTTAGGAACTGTACTAGCCAGGTCTTCTAAGCAATCATTTACAAACAAATGCATCTATGTATATAAAGAAACAGGCTAATCAGTACAATGAATTTAATTTTCAATTACTGTGTGTTGTTACATTATAACCGAGTATTTAGTTCATAATTAGAGCCACATTAAATGTAGTCCAGCTATTAAAAGACAAATCAAAATAACAGAGGACTTCACAGTAATGCGTATAATATGTTATTTATATTCTCATTCTTTACTTTAATGTTCAAAGGGCGATCAAAACAGCAATCAATAATATTTCACTGTAAGTGCAATTAAATATCCCAATTTTTAAAACTTGAAGAATATCTGTTCTGGATGAAATGTGATTTGTGCTAACACTTCTCAAAATAAGACTTCAATCCTTGCCCTGGTGGCAGCAGTATGAGTGAGGTGCAATGAAATCTGATATAGTCAATGCCATTGACACCTCAACTGAACCAGGACCTTGAACCTTGTGGTTTCCTGGTGCTGGTGGGGAAAATTTGAACTAATTTGACAGGGCAATAGGATCCAAAATGTAGCATTTAAAGGGAGAAACAAGATGCATGAAAGATGGAAAACATTGTCGTACACAAAGAATTAGCAAGGTATTATGTGAGGTCAGAGTAAGAAGAAATGCAATAAAAACTAATTCAGATTTGCAATGCATATGATATGAATATGATTGGAGAATTGCAGGCACTGAAAATCACATGGGAGAATTCTGTTGTGATGATAACAGAACTCAGGCTCAAAAAGGGCAGGACTACATGCTAAATATTCCTCGATGCAAGGTGTTTAGAAAAGATAAAGGAGGAAAGGAAGGAGGAAGGCTGGCAGTAATGATCATGGGGAATATTACAGTGCCAGAAAGAGAGAGGGAGGATGTCAAAACAGGCCTACTGCATTAGAAGTTAAGAAACGATCTATGCGCGATTACACCGTTTACATATATACACCATTAGTAAATTGTAAAACAATGGAGGAATACGTTTGCAGGAAATTACAGAGAGGTACAAATCTATTGAGTAGCAATGAGAGACTTTGATTACTCTAATTTAAGCTGGAATACTAACAGTCTAAAGTGTAATAACAGGGATGAGTTTTTGAACATTTCTGACCCAATGAGAAAGGCTTGATTGGAGTTTTGGGTAATGAGATGCACCAGGTGAATCAAGTGTCCAAAAGTGTAATACTTAGGGAACTGTGATCATGGTACCAGAAGGTTTATGTTTGTTACTGAAAGCCTTACAGCGCCAGGGACCCGGGTTCAATTCCACCCTCGCGCGATAGTCTGTGTGGAGTTTGCACATTCTTCCCATGTCTGTGTCGGTTTCCTCTCGGTGCTCTGGCTTCCTCCCACAATCCAAAGATGTGCAGGTTGAATAACTTGGCCATGCCAAATTGCCCATGGTGTTCAGGACTTTGTAGTTTAGATTAATTAGTCAGTAGGAAATGTAGAGCAATAGGGTAGAGGGAATGAGTCTGAGTGGGTTACTCTTCAGAGGCTCGATGTGGACTTGTTGGGCCAACTGGCCTGTTTCCACACTGTAGGGATTCTATGATTTCAATGATTCCTATGAAGGTGACAAGGAGAAATAGAGAATAAGAGTATTATCTTGGAAAATAACCACTTTGAGAAAGGATGTAATCCAAATAAATTGATTCAAAGATTATCAAGCCAACTGTCAAGGGAAATGGGTTGCCTGTAAAGAAAAGATGTTTCTGGTACAAGATATGTTCATTCCTGCAAGGTAAAAGGACAGACAATCAAAACCAACATTCTGTGGGTGACAAGAGTAATGGAAATTAAAAATATAGCAGGAAAACTGAGTCTATGACTCAATGTCAGATTTATTAAACAATTGAGAACTAGTCTGAATATAAGAAGTTCAAAGGGAAAGTGAGAATATAAATAAGAGTAGCAAAGGAACAGAATGAGAATCTAACATGAAAATAAATCTCCAAGTGCTTCAATGTCCCAGATACATAGAATTAGTAAAACGTTTGCAAGCTGGAGGGGGAGAGAACTGCTAAGATACTCATTAATATTGTCCCTCTGTTCTTATCAAGGAAGATGTAGCTGAAGGCTTAGTAAAAGGGGAACTAGTTGCGACAATGGATGTGCAAAAATTTCATGAAGAGGATGTAATTTAAAGTCTGCCTTAAGTTTTAAGTCCTTGAGTCCTTAAACTTGAGAAGTCACGAGAATTGCATGAGACAAAATGACGAAGGGAGAAAATTGCAAAGCCATGCATCTGTGAGAACCTTTTGATTCAAGGCTCAGCCTGCAATTATCCTCCAGGCCTGGCCTCACAAATAAAGCTTGCTGGGATGTTCTTTTCTTTTTACCACAAGTTGTACCAAAGTCCTTAAGCCAATTCCAGCTCACAATTCAAAGTTTTTTTTTCAAAAAAGGTAAAAGTAAAAGTAATGAAAAACCAGCAAGGGTTCTGACAAGGTGCAGAAAGGATTTACAAGAATAATTCCGGGGATGAAGGACATTTGTTCTGAGGAAAGGCTCAGAGAAGAGAAGATTGAGAAAAGATTTGGTAGGACTGTGGAAAATCATGAGGGATTCATCGGCAGATTACATAGAGAGCAACTATTCCCATTGGAGCAAGGATTGAGAATCAAAGGATACCAATGTAAAGAGTATTACGAAAGAACCAAAGGCACAAGCAAAAGCCTTTTTCACCCAGTGATATAATAATGATCTGGACTGTGCAACTGGGGCTTTCAAAGCAAAACATACACCTCTCAAGAAAGGCAAATACGTTTATGGAGAAAGGTGGAAGAGTAGGACTACTTCTGTTGCTACTGCATATGAATTGAATGGCCCCCTTCTGTGCATAACCAGTTTATTATTCTGAGAGGGGGCTTTTATTTTAACAATTTAGTCTGCATTTTATGTCTGCACAAATTACATCTGATCTTCAAGTGTGAGGCAAAAGCTTTTACTTATTATTCACAAAAACATTTTAAAAATGCATTAATGCAAATAAAAACTTATGTACACTAATTTACAGGTTAAACAGAATTATATTCTAACATCACCAAGATGCTAACTCTCAGAAGGAGAACATTTGGCCCATTTTGTCCGCATTAGGCTCTCCAAATTAGCATATTGGCTGAGTACAATTCCCCTGCCTTACCCTTGCACAGTGTTTCAATTTAAATAACCATGTAAAGGTAAAGTTGCCAATGGTGCTTCTGGGCCGTAGGGATGTTCTCTCATTAGACAGAGAAGATCGATTGTGATTGAACCTGAGGGTAAGAATGCCTTAGGCGAGGGGAAAGGGTAAGAAGTAAAATTCTTCATGTTTGCCTTAACCAATGCAGGAACTGAATCCATGCTTTTGGCATCACTCTGCATCACAAATCAGCCTGCCAACCAACTGAGCTAACCAATCCTCGAGACAATAACTGTCTTGAGTTCACCAATTGAATCTGTCTTTACCACTTCCAGGCTGTGCATTCCATCAAATTAACTTGAACTCTAAGTTTCCTATCCTTATGCTTGAAATTCATTTGAATGTTGCTCATATGAAAATTGCAGATAAATTATGTAAAATGCCTACATTAAAATCAATGGTAATTCAAGATTGAGGCTTGCAAATGAAAACAGAGATTAAGTGAAACACTAAATTCGCTAAGATCAAAGCAGAAATAATAAGCAGAGAATCAAGCGGATTTACGCTGGCAAACCAAAGTGTGGATCAAATGCAGCATTTTGCCATCAGACAGCCAGAAACCTACCCAGCATTTCCTCTAATTTTCTTTCCCATTACGTCTGCCTCCAAAATCCATGCATTGTAACAACCTCTGGTTCCAAAAGTCAATATCATGATTGGAGTAGAGACACTGATCAATGTGTGTGGAAACTTGAAGCGACTACAGCCGTGATCAGCTGTGCAGCTTAGAAGAACATACAAGAATACAGAAGAATCTTAGGGAACATAATCAGACTTCTTCCTCAATTCTCTGTATTAAATCAAGTGCAAACCGACTAACAGCATGATCTCCAGATACCACTCCAAAGATACAAGGATTGAATTTCATACGCTTGGAAATAATCTGATCCATATTATTTATGTAGCTAACTGAGCTAACCAGCCCCTCAAGACACATATTGAACTGGCGGTGACAATGTTCCCTCCAGTGAGATGTTTCAATAACCAATGCCTTTAAGGTGGCTACAGTTGGAAAACAAAAGGCTGTCACCCATCTCTTCTAGCTTGTACCTTTTCAAATAAGTTCTGGTTCCTCCCAAGCAACTGATGACTTGGTGCTCTGTGGCATATTCCCAGCAATACACATAAAGATTAATATCAACTGTCATTGGATGTCCATTGACTCGATGGAAGAAGCTTTGTGGTCTGCCCAGAATGTGACAGCCTTCCAGAACAAAAGGCTTTTCACGACCAAGCATTGCAGTGTGGTATACTCCAAGGTGCAGGACTGCACATTTAAGTCTGAAACAAAACCTGGGGCAGCATCTGCAAAGATTTCCTGGGGACAGACCACCGCAAACACCTTCCCAAATCTGTGCCAAGGACTGGAACTATGCAATGTCCCTTGGTCTGTACGTTCTTCAGTATCAAGGGGATCAAGGTTTATGAGGAGAAAGCAGGAGAATGGGGTTGAGAAACTTATCAGCTATGACTGATGGCAGAGCAGACTTGATGGGCTGAATGGCCGAATTTCTGCTCCAATATCTTGTGGTCTTCAATGTATTTTCTAAGTCTAACCATATTGTAAATGTAACCTTAAGAGTGCCAGTTACTGTAATAAAAGAAATTGAATTGTATTACACGCTGTGTTATGTCAAATTTGAACTGTAACATAATGTTCTTTCAGAAATGTTATGAATAAAGTATGTTTCTTGGAGAGAAAACAAACACACTGATTCATTGATGGGAACTGACCAGTGAAAGTGCTGAATAATTATATCCTGGGGATACAGGGATATGCCACGTCTGCTATGTTAATTTACATAGGGCATGGCAGACCATGAGGATATGAGAAAGACACATTGGAGTCCTTCAGTTTGTCCCAATTGATTGTTGAGACACTTAAATCAATCCATAGCAGCCTGAATCCCACTTAAACAACTGCTTGGGTGGACGTGTGGCACATATTGTGTCATGGGTTCTGAGTGGATTGAAGAGCCAGGTCTACAATGAGTAATGCTTACCCCTGACAAACCATTTCTGATGGTAAAAACAATGACTGCAGATGCTGGAAACCAGATTCTGGATTAGTGGTGCTGGAAGAGCACAGCAATTCAGGCAGCATCCGACGAGCAGCAAAATCGACGTTTCGGGCAAAAGCCCTTCATCAGGAATAAAGGCAGACATTGTTTGACAAGAAGCTCACCGTTATGACAAAAGCCACTGAGTGGCTCCTTGTTAGCCACTTGCACGCAGTCAATGACATCTTGCACACATTGGAACTCAGCAACATCAATAATCTACTCTGCCGGCCTTTCCAGTCAGCTTGGTAACACACGCATCTTGAACGAGTTTTGATTACCTTCTTGATGCAGCGGTTTAGGAGCTCTCATCTATAAACATTTCTAATGGATTGTTCAAAATATCCAGCTGCATAAAAATTGAATGCCACAATGATTTTTAGTATTCGGGTTATTGGCTGTCCTTTGAAAGCCATGGAGTCAGCTCATCCTGCAGCAAGGAAGATCGGCCGGTGTCAGCCTCCCTTGAGACTCTTCACTGATATTGGCACAAGACACTTGTACGTCACCGAGGCATGCCCAGTGCACTCCTTTCCCAACAGCATTGTGAATTTACCTATCCCCTCAGAGCTGAAGTAGTTCAAGAAGAGTAGAATTAGAAATGGGCAATAATGCCCATATCTCATGAACAAAGAAAATCTTAAAAAGATATCCTTCTGAAGATTTTCCAGAAAACCCACGATCAGATGTAGTTCTCAATCTTAGAGTCATCCAGCCCTGTCTGAGGGTGGAATCTTGTAATTCCTTGAACAGTTTGACAATGGGAAACTGTTCAATGATTATCAAGGATAGAAAAATGAGAGATTCAACATGAAGAGAAGTCAGATTTCCCCACCCAAGGTTTTAATGGCAAGATGGGAATCTCATGAGAGAGTGACATGAGGCCTATTCACATGCATTACCATCTCATTATTAGCTAATATCACCTCATTTATTGATTATATACCTTGTTTCCAAGCAGTGGAGTGAAATCAGAGGTGGTGATAATTCTCAACATACAAATCTGACCAGGCTCTGGATGGCTAAAGCTTCCAGCATCTTCTCTGACCATCACTTCGGCCAGCATTTTTCAATGTCTCAGGGCAGGCTCCATCGGAGGAAACAATTTTCTCTGAGCATTTAGAGGCTTTAGAATTCCCTTCCATAAATGTAAGTGGATGTAGGATTTTGAAATACATTTAAGGCACAGATAGATAGATTCTTGATTACTGAAGGGATGAAAGGTGATTCGGGAATTGCAAGAATGTGGAAATGAGGTTAAAATAAAATCAGCTGTAATTGTATTGAATAGAGGCAAAAAAAACTGCAGATGCTAGAATCCAATGTAGACAACCCTGAAGAAGGATTACACCTGAAACGTTGAATTCTCCACCTTCTGATTATCATATTGAATGGCAGAACAAACCTGGTGGGCTGAGTGGACTATTCTACTTCCTTGTTTGTAAGTCAGTCGGGGGTGGGCCTCAGTCTATCCTGGGATTCTGCTCACTGAAACATTGGAGGGTTACTGCAGGTTGGAGAGGAAAAAATTGATAATTATCTCCATGTTGGCTTCAACAGTGGTACAGTGCATCATGGCAGTTGGTAATCACTAAACTGCAGGCTTGGGAATCAGGGATCGTGTAGGGAGGTGAAAACTTCAATAAAAATTGGGGGGGAAGCACGTGGAAGCTCAGAACTAATGGGGGTTGTCAGGAATTGCAAAGGGCAGCATGGGGTGCTGTTACCTCCATTACCAGGCTGTGACTCACTCTGCAAAGCACAACATATAATTTCTTCCATTCTCATTTGAATCACAAATGCACAATGGAAAATGGCTGCCATCACAGCATGAGTGGGCAAAATAAGTGTTTAGTTTTTCCCTGGATGAGGAAGCAGAATTTACTCTACTGTAGAATTCTTCATGTGAAATGCATGCTGTGATGAACTATGTCAAATACTATTCCCGGCCATAAGCAATCTTGATCATATCAGTCATTGTTATAAATTGACCATCGTCATCTTTGGGAAGCAGGAATAATCACAGGCAACATTGAAGAGACATTTTTGGCATACAATTCACAAAGACACTGACATCTCAGAAGCTGCACAGAGGCACAGAGTTGATTTCCTCTCACTTTGAACTTTTACAACATGCTCATATATAATGCTGCTTTTCTTGGGTCATGTGGGGGTTGGAGGAACAAGAATTCAGTAATCCAACTGCACTTGCAATCTTCTACTATATTTGCGTCATACATTGGAATAAGGTCCATGACAAACATACTTTAATATCCAGGGATGCCATGGTCTTCCTTATCAGTGAGCTTCGCTGCTAACTATCGTTTGATGGGAAGTGAATGCTAACTGCTCACATTATGATGGGTCTGTTTCCTTGGCAGTGAGGGCTAGGATAAACTGAGGAGGGAAAAAAATACATTTACAAGCCCAGGACCAGGAGCAAACTATTAGTTGCCAAACAGCCTCCACATGAAAAGATCACACGAGAAGATCTTCCCAGATTTCGAGTCTCCTGTTCTGCTTCCACATCCTATCTGCCCTGACCCTCCAGATGAGAAAAGTGCATTGCCTTTTCAAACTGAGGATGTCCTGGGACACTGTCTCAGAACATTTAACATGCCGGAGCAGGATTTATGATGTGCAGGGTGTGTGGGTGGCCATCAAGGTGGCACCTGCAATAAATAACTGATTGCTTTCAAGTCTCTGGTGGGAACAAGTGTGCCAGCTCTCAATCTTCAATCCCAAATGTTTCAAGGTGTTATTAATGCAACTTGTGCTTCATTTTGTTTCCCGATGACAAGGCCACTTCTGCATTTTGCGAAGTAGTTTTTGCTCACAGTACTTGTTTTTCCCAGGCACTGGGTGCCCCATACACATACTGTGTTGAGATCACCATAACAAAATGCATCTAACTTGACCAATACAAACAGCTCTTGTCATTCAATATGGAAGTCATCTTTGATAATTGGTACCATATCTTATAAGTATGCGCCAAATATCTTGGAGACTGCCATTATGATTATATTCTTGAGAATTCTCAAGTTACTAATTTATTTCAAGGACTGGATGTATTTCAAGCACGGTTATTGGGAGACAAGATCATTGGGTTGTCCCTCTACAAACCATGACTGATTACTCAGTTAGCTGATCCCTGAACTGAAGTTGAGTAGATACTAAGGAATCTGATTCTTTCACCAGAACCACCATGGAGCAGATGGTGGTTTTCTGAAGATGAGATCCTGAGACTTGGATTTGATTTGGTTTGAAAGACTCCCAGAAGGAGGTGTCGTTTTTTTTTGTTGTTTGTTGTTTGCTTTACTAGTTCAATAAAGGTTAACATTAATAGCTTTTAAAGATTTTACAGCATGTGACAATGTTACATTGATCAGTGACAAGATGTTGTGTTACTCAGGGCATTACAGAAAGAATAACTTTCTGTCAGACATGCTATGTAACATGGTATGGTGCTAACATAGGTAGTCTCTGTAGTTAATTCTTATTGTTGCAGTTAATACGACAGTCAATTGGATAGCTAATGAACTAAAAGGCAATACACTCACAAATATGCTTTTTCATTTCCAAATAAGTGTCACCATGCTACCTATGTTCCCTCAAAACCTGTTCTTTTTCATTTTCTTCCCAATATTTATGCTGTGAAGAATGATTATTTACCTGCTGAACAGAGGGTTGAAGTATGGCACTGATGGAATGATTCCTGAAAAGGTCCAGACAATGGCCAATACCTCTGGCACCGATGTGCACATAACGGCATGAACACGACATGCATAATCTGATGAGCAGTAGAGAATTGAGAGAAAAAACTGACTAATACTCACAAAGACAGACCCTCCATGAAACTGCCCAAAGGGACACAGTC
The DNA here is from genome assembly GCF_004010195.1 of Chiloscyllium plagiosum. Taxonomy (NCBI): domain Eukaryota; kingdom Metazoa; phylum Chordata; class Chondrichthyes; order Orectolobiformes; family Hemiscylliidae; genus Chiloscyllium; species Chiloscyllium plagiosum. Next base: position 50,420,858 of record NC_057727.1, read on the forward strand.
AATGTCTTGTAAAATTCAGCCCACACACTGAGATTCTGACTGCCATCCAGAAGTGAGGCTGAAGCCTTAACTTTTTGATGCCGTTTTTGCTTAGTTACTGGGCGTGATCCTAACTCGTCTGATCAATTGGGAGCTGGTGGGGTTGGGAGGCCCATGGCAGCATTGGTGGTGGTACAATGCAAAGCGGTCCGAATTCCTTGACAGGCTGTGGAATCTGAACACAACCACTGCGTGTGATATTGCAGACAGATTCCTCACCAGTGAAGCGAACCTGACAAAGCTTTAGCTTCTGGTTAGGCAGGAAGGCAGCATTCCAGAGTGGGTTGATATGCTCACTGGGTTTTGGGGGGAAAGGGAAAATCAATCTTGGAAAGAATCTAGCACGATATAAGGAAAATCAAGAGAGTAAACTTTGGAGAGGAGGGAGCAATATCAATTCCATTGTAATGGGGGTGCAGACGAAGAAGTAGAGATGTAGTTTGGAGAAAGTAGTTATAATAGTGTTGCGTCTTTCATCAGAAAAGAGAACTGCTGGAAACTAAGATGTTATTATGTTCCCTTTTCTTAAACATTTTTTCAACTATAACCATGGTAGGACAAAGCACAAGACTTAAGACAGAATCATTTCCCTCTGTTGATTCTGTTGTCATGTGGCTTGTTACATCACTGATGGCATAAACTGACTGCTTACATTTTGAGCATTAACCCTTTATGCTACAGGAAGACGTGTTGGGAAACTGGATTTCTACAGGGGAATGAATTAGAGGACCTGTGCAAGGTTGGAGGGGAAGATCAGGACTGTGCAGCTGGGAGTTGCCCAGGCAAACACTAGATCTGACAAAGATAGGTGAAAAACCACATGTCCAGAATCAGACAGCCACCCCGGCTTTCAGAAACCAACCCTTCTACTCTTAGATAACAATGAGACTCATAGTCTCAGTACATGATTTGAAGTGACCATCCACCTCCTGCAGATTAAAACTGAAGCTAGACAGGTGCTGTCGTTATGATTTCTATCACATGAATTCACCAACCAAGCCCAAACGGATCCTAAGAATTCTGCAATGGCTAACTCACCTTTGACCTCCTCAAAGCATAACCACCATCAATGAGGCACAAGTGAAGAGTGTAATGGAATATTTCCCATTCACCTGGATGAATACAGCTCCATGTGCATTCAAGAAGCTTGATGGCATTCAGAACAAAGCAGCCTGCTTTATTACTGCAGGTTTTTGGCCATTATAATTCCCAATGATTCAAGGAAGTGACTTTTCATCAGTCCTGAATTGAAATGATTGGTGATTGTATTTTTTTACTGGAACCTTCTGGACATTGGAAAGAAGCAAGCAAGGATACCATTTATGGATAGCAAGGAACGTTGGCAATGGAGATGCAGAGCAGCTTGAAAGCTATCCTTGAATTGATGATATAACAGAGCATGAGAGTCCAGTGCTGCAACATCTGGGACACAAGCAGAACTTCTTTATTTCAGCAAAGTAAACATTGAGATCATCAGAGAGCCAGGTGTGTGCCTGTTATTGCTCACTCGCAAGAAAGCAAATCAATTATTTGAGTGGTAGATCTATCTTCAGTCTCTGGAGAACCTCCCATCCCTGTTTTCTGAAAGCTTTTTAACCACAGCTTTTGTTACTACTTTCCTGTTCATTGTTTATTTCTTATTAACAGAATGAAAGAGATGATATTCCTGAATCACAACAACTATATGCCATGGGGAACCAGCACTGGATAAATCACAATCTTCAGAATCTGATTTTAAGGTTGCAAGCTCATGTCAGAGACGAAGAATTCTACAGCAATTAACTCACCACGTTCCTCCCCAAAGCATAACCACCATCAACGAGGCATAAGTGAGGAGTGTAATGGAATATTTCTCATTTAGCTGGACGAATGCAGCTCCGAGTACATTCAAGAAGCTTGATGCTATTCAGGACAAAGCAGCCTGCTTTATCACTCACCTAGCTGTTTAGAGAAATTAAATTGAACATGTTGTATGCTGTAAGTCACTACATTCACGTGACCTCAAGTGTAGTTGCAGTAGCAACTTGCCAGTTCTCCTTTCACATGACCTTCCAATCCTGGATGGCACCAAACACCCAGTGGAGAATATTCTATCACAATCCTGATTCGTGCCTTGAATGGGTGAACATGCATTGAAGAGTCATCTGGTGAGTTACTCAGTGATGGCTGGGATCTTTTTGATATCTGTTGCCAGAACACACTGTATATAGCTTGCAGTTACCCCACTGATTTTAGCACGTGCTGTATTTTAAATTGATGCAGTGTTTGCTGAAAAGGTAATTTCTTCATGGTTGGACGTTTCTGAGGTGCTTTCTCAGATAAATTAACAATTCCACTTCTGAGTTCCATGGTAAATTCAGGAGGGCAGCTGGAATGGCTTGTTCATTCTATCCAAGGAGGGACAGAATGACATGGGCTCAACAACACTTTTGGCCTTTTTGTTGCTGCGAGAACGTCATGAAGGCAGAGGAGGCCTACAAAGTTGCTCCCCAAAGTCCTGCTGCAGTGTCTAAGGAGTGACAGTGAAATTATTATTCCCAAGGATGGGAGAAGAGCACAACCTCTCCAAGTTAGTTGCATAGATTAAAGTGGCCTAGGAATGTCAGTAGTATGCAGTGCCATGCGAATATTCAAACATTTTGCAGGGAGAGATGAGCTTCCATTGTACACCCTACCTTGAGCATTTTGATCATTCCAATCAAATCATTGTTAATTGTTTCTTACCTGTGGGAGGTACATGTGGATGTGGAGAAGTTAGCTGGAGTGGCAGCTGTTTTGCCTCTGCAATAGTTGGTGGTACTGTGGTTACAGTTGGAGCAGAAAAGAAAGAAATCCAACTGAGATGGACCTATTAAGCAGCCTCCATGCCTTATTGCAGACTGGCAGCAGTGAAGTGCAATCCACTGTGAGGGAAATGCAAGATGAGTGAAATGTTTCCTGCCCATCAGAAAGTTGGCAATCACCCAGTCAAGCAGTGATTGGCATCTCTGGGATAAGATATATTTTGCACTCAAGTATCTTATTGCTATGACTGGAGATTTCACTGCGACTGATCAAACCTTTTGCATTTCATTGAAAAACCTCTTCCCAGTCTGTAGCTGCCTCAGTGACCTTGGAAAGAAGCAGGCACAACATGAAACTCATGAAATGTTGGGAATATAGGTGTCATGATTAAAAGTGCTTTTAATAGTAATTTTAATTGGACTGATTGCTTTACCACCAGATCCCAGGAGTGTGGACTTGGAATCTGCCCAAGTGAAAGCTGGAAGGGAGCAGGATAACATTCGGATCATGACCCAGTGTCAACATCAAGGCAATCACATACATAAAAGAATCCTTCTCCACTTGGCAGGAAACCCTCTGCTCAAAGAAGTACTTTATTATCCATCTCCCTCTCAGTCAATGCATTTTGTTTTTGTTCATTTAGGAGACGTGGCATAGCTGATTCTAGTGTTTACAAGGTGGTGGGGAGCTTTTCAAACTGCTGTGTAAGGACATCCACAATGCTTTTGGATAGGTATTCCAAGATCTAAAAAGACATATCAATCTGTGTGAAGCATTTTAGGGTGTGGGAGGGCACAAGATGATCTCTACTTCGTGTTTTCTCAATATTTTCAAACAATCTTGATGGAGATCAGTGATAAACATAGTTCTCGACAGGTCTCTCATTCATAACTAAAAACAAAAGTGCACCATCTAATCCAGATATAGGAGTGAGAAGAAACACCTTACAGATTCACGGCACGTCTTTTCCCACAGAAGTCACAGATACTCTTTTTTTATCCCTCTCTTTAGTGCATGACCTAAAAATTAGATACAATCTTTATAATCCAAGACCCTAATTCAGAGATGAATAAATCAAACACAGACATTTTCATTGTATCAAATCACTCTGCTGTTTGTGAAGATTTAGTCTTAAAGCCAGAATTTCATAAATCCACCTGATAGAAATTAAAGAACTTTTTTTTTTATGAGCAGCAAGATGTATTGCTCAACTCCTGAAAACATTTCTTGGATTTGTACCCGATGTGACAGACACCCTATGTAAGAAACTACTAAATGCTGTCTTCTGAGGCGTATGATACTCGAAGCATCATAATTTTTGAAATGATTAAAAGATTTAGAATATTAAACCATAAAATACAGCAACCCTGTCTGTGATTCTCTCCATCCTTCAATCTTACTGCATATAAATAACAGCAAAGAAAATGAACTGTCTCAGAAGAGATGAAAGGCAAGTACAAAAAAGGGTAAAAGAAAAAGTGGGTTATCAATCACAGAGTGCAGAATCTATGGGAATCAGTGTAGTTGGGGCACAATGAGGATAATGCAATACAATAATTCCCATGAAAATAAACAAGGCTGTTCTGGTAACAGTTTAATGATGTCAACTAGTCACTAGCAAGACCATATAGACCAAGTCTTATTTATCTTTTGTGCTTTAGCTGCACTTGCCCTTAGCAATCCTGAAATATGGAAGAGAAAATGAACCACAATACTCAGAAAAGACATAGAAACATAGAGCTGGAACAGGCCATTTAGCTCTTTGAGCCTGCTCCACCAGTCAATGTGATCATGGCTGATCCTCTGTCTCAATGCCATAATCCCTCTTTCTCCCCATTCCACTTGATACCATTAAAATTGAAAAAGAAACCTATCTTTCTTGAATATATTCAGTGACCTGGCCTCCACAGCCTTGTGTGGTAGAGAATTCCACAGGTCCATTATGATTTGAGTGAAGACATTTTTTTTCTTAAAGTCGATCCTAAATTGTTGACCCCATATTCTGAGATTGTGTTACCTGGTTCAAGGCTCTCCAATCAAGGAGGACATCCTTCCAGCATCTGGTCTGTCTCACCCAGTGAGATAAGATTCAACTGGATTCCCCCTCATCCACCCTAAATCTCAGAGAATATTGGCCAATCTTAAAAGTCAGTTGACTTGTTCTTCAAAGTTTGTGAGAAGATTTGTAGCTCGGGTGCTCGTTGTTATGGTTCTGTTCGCTGAGCTGGGAATTTGTGTTGCAGATGTTTCATCCCCTGTCTAGGTGACATCCTCAGTGCTTGGGAGCCTCCTGTGAAGCGCTTCTGTGATGTTTCCTCCGGCATTTATAGTGATTTGTATCTGCCGCTTCCGGTTGTCAGTTCCAGCTGTCTGCTGCAGTGGCCGGTATATTGGGTCCAGGTCGGAGTGCTTATTGATTGTATCTGTTCAACAGATTCAATCAATAAGCATATTGATCTGGACCCAATATACCAGCCACTGCAGCAGACGGCTGGAACTGACAACCGGAAGCGGCAGATACAAATCACTATAAATGCCGGAGGAAACATCACAGAAGCGCTTCACAGGAGGCTCCCAAGCACTGAGGATGTCACCTAGACAGGGGATGAAACATCTGCAACACAAATTCCCAGCTCGGTGACTAGTTCTATTCCAAATGCATGTGACTTTCAGCCTGGACTAGACTTTGATTCTAACAATCAGATAATTTTGTTGTTAACAACATAAAGCTCATTAAAATTTACCATTGCATCAGCAAAAGAAATTCAATGCCAATAACATACTGCTGTTCCACTACTGATCTTTTTGACTTCATTTGGATAAATTAAGCAAATACATTTCCTCTGATTAACTTTAAAATTCCTCGTAAATATACACCCACAAAATTGAAGAGACGTCAAATCCCTAAGGAATATACCATCAGGGAGAAGAGAAAAGACAGACATGGAAATATAAATTAATTGAACCTTTACAACCCTGGCTCCATAATGTCACAGTAAACAGTTGACAAAAAAAAACTAAAAATGAGATGAGAGCCAGAAAAAAAATCAGGTTTTTAAAAAAGAAATGTTACTGTTGACCATTTTGTTTGTTGGTCCTCGAGAAGTTCTAATAGTGAATATGAAGGTTACAAACACAAGATATGTACAGTTCCCAGGACAAACCATTTGTATCAGGATAATTTCTTTTTCACTTCGAAATTGTTCAGTAGTGTTCCCCTCCACTTAAGTTAAGTTTCAGATTTTTGTTATTGCTACACATGACAGTTTTGGAGTTAAAAACCCTACTTTCTTTTTAATCTGTGAGGGAAAGAAATGTATAACTGGCAAATACAGCTCATGACTACCTCTTTCTGATGGTTTGGATTGTGCATGGCCTACCCATTTTTTAGACTAACCCATTCACAGAATGTGCCAGAATTTTCTCTTTATGTTCTTCAATTATCCTCCTCAGGTTGAAGACTCACAAATGACTGAAAGCTCCAAAATCTCGCAAAAAAGATATGTAAACTGACAGTCTGAGTGAGAAAAGACTATTTGGCTTATTGGATGCAGAGCTATGCCAATTCCTTCTTACTTCTCACTGTCATGAAGATGTGCAAAAAGATAGAAAATCTGCGATCAATTTTGGAAAATTCAATGAATTTCCTCTGCTGCTCTCTGAGGCAATCAAATCAGGTCGCAAAAATCTCAACAGTATATAATCTATTCGTCACTATTCGCAAGCAATTTGGCTTTTGTAATTCAAAATGTGCTCTTCTCTCAGGAACATGTCAAGTTTCATATTAAGGAAGGACTGCAGTGAATCAATATTCACCATGTTTCAATAAGCTATTTGAGAAAAACTGAGCATTTAACTTGATTTTCAGCTTATGTATGATCTCATATCTTGTTATTCCAATCCTTTTGAAGTGCCATCTGCAACTCAATCCAATCTCTTATCCAATTGGTAGAAAAGAATCATATCCTTTGTGAGATTCAATTTATATAAATAGCCCTAACTCTGGGAATTTTTCCTTCAAACCATATTCTCTTAGATTCGTATTCTTGATGGTTTCCTCTGCACCATCCCAGAACTTCAAATATCCTTCAACACATGTGGCACCTAGCCTGAACAACATGTACCAATGTCTTATATAGCCAAAATATAGCTGTCAAATTTTTTATATGACTGCCTAGCTTTAAAACCAAAAACTTAATTTCTCCACTAAATCTACATCACAATGATGAGGCACTTTTACTAAGTGATAAACCAGTAACCACCATTTTTTAAAAAATCTGTTCCCTGTATTTGTTATTGGTTCACATTAAAGAAATCTTCCAAGCACTAAGGATTTTTTTTTTCCTAACTCCTCGAACCTGCAACTGAGTAACTTGATGTGAATTACTCACTCCAGACACATCTTCACATTTACAGCTGGGATGTTGTCCGAATGTGCAGCCTTTTGTGGGTCCAGCACCTTGAGTCATTTCCTGATATCATATCAAATGAATCAAATTCTCTGAAGACTGACAGAATTAAGGTTGGGCCTCAGAATATAGTGGCAATGAATATTACACAAGGTGAGCATCTTTGCTGAAGATAGCTGCAAATATTTCAGCAATTTTAGTTCTGCACTTGATGTGCTGGGCTTTTAGATTAGATTAGATTACTTTTAGATTAGATTACTTACAGTGTGGAAACAGGCCCTTCGGCCCAACAAGTCTACACCGACCCGCCGAAGCGCAACCCACCCATACCCCTACATTTACCCCTTACCTAACACTACGGGCAATTTTAGCATGGCCAATTCACCAACCCACCCATACCCCTACATTTACCCTTTACCTGACACTACGGGCAATTTAGCATGGCCAATTCACCTAACCTGCACATCTTTGGACTATGGGAGGAAACCAGAGCACCCGGAGCAAACCCGCGCAGACACGGGGAGAACGTGCAAACTCCACACAGTCAGTCGCCTGAGGCGGGAATTGAACCCGGGTCTCTGGCGCTGTGAGGCAGCAGTGCTAACCACTGTGCCACCGTGCCGCTTTTGTGTCTTACTCATTTGTGAGATGTGGGCATCACTGCCTGAATCAGTATTTATTGCCTTTCCTGAGTTGACCCTGAGTCAAGGGTTATGGGGATAAGGTAGGAACAGGATACTGATTGTGGATGATCAGCCATGATCATAATGAATGGTGGTGCTGGCTCAAAGGGCCAAATGGCCTCCACCTGCACCTATTGTCTATTGTCTATTGCCTTTGAGAAGGAGCTACCAAACTGTCTTCTTCAACTGTTGCAGTCCATGTGCTTTAGGTGGACTCACAATGCCATTCAGGAAGATGTTCCAGGATTTTGTTGGAATTAAACATAGGTTTGGAAGGTGTTGTCTAAGCGATTTGTGAATTTCTGCAGTGCTTCTTGTGGTTGGTGTGCACTGCTGCTACTGAGTGTCACTGGTGGAGATGTGTGGATGTTTGTGGAGGAGATACCAATCAAATGGACTTTGTCTTCACTACTGATCATGTGACAGAGGGAAGATCATTGTTGAAGCAGCTGAAGATGGTTGTGCTTGGGCTCCACCATTATTGAGGATGAATGGAACTTTGGGTCTCCTTTTCCTGATGTTTCTTTAACATACAATACAAATGATTTGGGACTATTAGTCTGTGCTTTTGGAGATGTTTACTTTTGATGAGTGTATATTTATATGGGTTTATGCCTGGAGAGCTGCAGTTGCAGCTTCGTAGCTTCCAAAGTTAAAGACAGTCTCCCATCGTGTTGTACCTCCTGTCACAAATTTGCTGTGACTACCCAAGCCACACTTGTTCTCTACTCGTGCTCTCACACCAAGTGGAACAGGTTAATTACTCAGTGACCATAAACATTACCACCATAAAAGCTGAAAGCAGTCATTTCAATGTTTAATGTAAGGAAAAGTTTGCATACATATTCATCAAATTTCATCAGGGTTTGCACGTGTCTGTGAATACATAGCCAGATCTCAGGAATGTGGATTAGAACACCATCCTGAGAGAGGAAGCATCTCATTGATGCAAACAGACCATTTTAAAGAATACAATAGTAGCTGTAGAACTTTGCCGTAAATTGTACAAAACTGTTGTTGGCTAGCTCCCCATTATGTCAGCAATACATTAGTTAACTGTAGATTGTCAACAGCAGCAACATGTAAACACCAGCAATTAGCTCAGAAGGACATTTATCAGCGGTATCTAATTGTTGCTGCAGTGAAGAGCTAAAAAAAAGGTGCTCATGCCAGCACTATTATGGCTTCATTTGTTATCCTCAATTGCTATATCAGAGCAATGTTTCAACCATGCATCTCTACAATAATTAAGGTGACATAAAATTAATTTTGCTGCTGTCATTCCCTATTGTTACACCATAGACAGATTTTATTTCCCTCCATGTGTAAAGGTTAGCTGCACAGATTTACTGGGTCTGATTGTTTGCAGTCCATGGGAATTAACGGAAGGTGCACAGAATATGCATTTTCAGTGATGATCACTGCTCTGAGCAGATGTGGTTATGTGGCTTAGTGAAAGTGTTGGAAAATGTCACTGCCAATCAGCATAAGCACATTTCTCTCATAAATTATCATGACCCTTCATTTCTGATAACTGCTTCATTTATGCAAATATTAAAAATGCCTCTCAAATATTTATGCATATTTTGAGCAAACCAAAATGATCCTGATTTCATTCTATTTTGGCCAGGCATTAGACAAGGAATTAAGTTCACATAAGAGTTAGATCAGAATCTTAATCAGAAATAAGTAAAACATTACTATGTTAGACATAAAGTATGACCAGGTCAGATTGGTAAATTGACTTCCCTCTTTTCAATCTTCCCAGTTGGCTGGAACAAAGGCCGAGGTCCTTTTTATTACATAGCTATACCTTTTTCCATATAAATGGAGTTAACCATTTTAACCACAAACAATAAAAAAACAACTAAAATGTTTTCAGCAGTTCAAAGAGCAACATACTAATTATCTGCTTACCCCAAGTAAAATAATAGAATCTCAACTTCAAGCATATTTACTTTGGGCAGTTTCACACATGCACACAAAACATAGAGGGGCAAATGTTCCATCACATAAAGCAAGATAATGAAGTGAACTGCAGACATTGGAGATCTGAAACAAAAACAGAAACTGAAGGACCTTAGCAGGTTTGGCAGCATTTATGATGAAAAAAAACAGAGTTTATATTTCAAATCCAGTGACCCTCATTCGAACAGTTCTGACGAAAGGTCACTGGACTTAAAACATTGAATCTGTCTTTATCTCCACTGACTCTGCCAGACCTTCTGAGTTTCTCCAGCATTTTCTGCTTTTGATACAGTTTAGAGTTTTTGGGGTGTCTTGAAATCTCACTGTTTAACTGAAGACCACGACTGCTTAGTTGCTTTCTGTGACTGTTAACAGTTGAGAATGAAGTTGCTATCTTTTGAATTCTATTTTCTGAAGCCTCTTTCCAATCTCGCTGTAGATTTTTCCTTCTTGAGAGACAGGGGCAGAGAGGGAAAGAGAGAGATTCAGAGATTGAGACTATATATATATATATATATATAGAGAGAGAGAGAGAGAGAGAGAAAGAGAGAGAGAGAGGTAGATAGAGAGAGAGAGAGAGAGAGAGAGAGCGATGCTACAGTAGCCTTGCAGTTCAAAATTCCAGGTCTCCTGCTAAGAAGAAAACAGCTCATCGAGAGACAAATTTGTTATGCATTCTCTGTAATTGATGTTTCATCTCCAACCTGCTGACAGTGTTCAGAATGATGCAATTCATAAAGTAGCCAAGGAATTTTTCATGCTTCCTCGGGTAGATTGACTGGTTTGCATTTGGATCAGACTTTAATTTCAGTTTGGTTGTCTCTTATCTAATTTACAATGAAACTTGGCCACACCTGAACAGGTGACACCTGTGGCTATTTTAAATCATTGTTGCTTGGTTCCAAGTAATAATCAGGGATGATGCAATTCAAAAATCACAGATCCATATTTTACATTGTCATGAAAAAAAAAATTTTGTAATGAGCGAAGGGCAGTCTTATTCCTTAGAAGATTGAACTATATCAAAACACAAATTTCCTACAGGAATTGTAACATAGTGTGATTTATTGTTTTATAAAAATTATATCCTAATTTCTTGGTAAGGAGCTGATATCTTCACGAATGTGGATAGAACTGTTTGCATTTCTTTTCCCTGCAAAACTTTCAACAAAATCTTTTTAATTCTTGTGGCTGACTATTAGCAGTCACTCTATTAATAATGTGGAGAAACCTTGGTTGACACCAGTCATAAAGGTTATTGCATGCTGCAGTAATTTAAGGTGCATTAATACTTCTGTCAAGGTATAAACCTTTTGCAGTGTTTGACATTGTGGCTACTAGCTCGTGGGCATTGTAGAGGTACCCAGAATTGCAGAGAAATTTAATTGAGAACTGAAACACAGGGAAAATCATTAATCTGGATTTACTTCACAAAACCCACAAATTCGAGCTAACTGATCAACTTACAACAAAGATGTAATGTCATTTATTACGAAGCACACTCACACTTTCTTCACATGGAAGGCTGTCATAAGTCAAATAAAATCTTTGCCCTGACTTTTAGCCATAAAATGATTGAGCACTGAGAGAACAAGCGAGAAGCCCAGAAATGTTTCCCAGTCCAGTCACAAAATCAGCAAAGTGCTGATTTTTATGGAGGAGTTTTATGGAGGGGTTCACATTGTGAGCTCAAATGAGTTTTCTCATGCAATTTGCTGCAACTTACCTCATTATCTGTGCACCATGCATCTACAGTGATCCACTTGTGCCATTGTACATTCAGTGGCAGTGAAAAGATTCACCACTTCTGGGGAATCCTGGGATTCCCAGAACCATCTTAAAAATCCAGGAGCAGAGTGTCAAGCATTGCTAACCTGGAACCTGCCCTTCCCAGTGCATGGATGATGGTGTAGTCAATCACACAGGAAGCTTCACCAGCACGACCAGTGGTGACAGCCATTTTCACCTCACTCAAACCTTCCTGATATCCCATTACAGGGGAAAACAGCCCAGAATGGGCAAAGCAAGGCAGGAAGGGGAAAAGAGCGCCTGAAACTAGGTCCTCACCTACAAGGAGGAAAGAACCTATCCCTCACAGGAAAAGGTTGGGACTGCTCCTGTGGGGATGCTGTAACATCATGTCCTGCCAGCCTTGACAGTCCTACTTTAATTCCACTGCAGCTCTCACATTATCCCTGCTATCAGTGTCTTTCATTGCAAATCACTGGCTGTGACACCTTCTCCACTGTGTTTGCACATATCAGCAGGACTCCACTGCACCTGCTTCACCAGAAGACACCTCCTTTACTTCTGAGGAAGTCAGTTCTGAGGAAGTATCAGCAAAGATTGGCAAGACGTTGACCTGTAACAGCTTCCCCATTGGCCGGGGGGAGAAACACCCCAGGCCACTGGAATTCAGAGGACTGCTGGGGACCAGACACCTGCTCTGCCCCAGGACCTTGTGGCGTCAGCAAGAAGGGACTCCTTCAGAATGCACAAGAAAGCACAGGAGCACCAGTGATGGATAGAGGCTGCAGAATTGCAGCTGCACTAGGGGGACATCACTGGTCCACACATGCGATTGATGGCTTGTTCCATGGGCAAGTTGACTTCTGTCATGGATAGACAGCTCAAGCACCCTTAGGGCTAACTGGATATCCTTATACTTTTGGATGCAATCACCCCTATCATTGATCCTCCTGACTGAAGGCTTGATAACAGGGGGATGGGGAATCTTGAGCTCATTCTAGGTGGCCTTTCCTCACAAGGCAACAGGGGGATGCCAAGAGGTGGTTAGCAGAGGAGGAACCATCCACAGTTCCCTCAGAAAACTTCTCTTGGAATAATCCAGAGTTACCCTTGCCCTCCATCTCCACTGCCAGCCTCCTCCTATGTTCAAGCCAAGGAGGGTTCACAACACTCTAGTGAGGAGGCCGTCCACATGAAGGGAGTCATCTAGATACAAGTGCCTACAGTTTACCTGAACAAACTTGAAACAAAGTTTAAATACAATATTAATCATTAAACTTCTGAACCAACATCCTTGCAGTTTACAACTTTGAATTATGCTGATTTATAAGAACTCAGAAAACATTACTAGTTACTGGCTTAAAACACCAAGCAATTACAGCAAAAGATTAATGAGCAATCTTCTGACTATTTGCCTCAGTAATGTCCCTTTCTGTAAGCATCACACAGTACCTTGTAAATTTGGATGTCATGCGTGGCATATAATGACTTCTAACATGAATCCTGCAGTTTACACAAACAGCAATTTAACAGATTACTGACTTAAAGAACTGTTTTTACAGATCAGAAGAACCAATTACATCTTCCAGCTATGATTTGACTCTGCAGTGCCTTACAAAAATTACTTAGAAAATCACTGAGGTATTTTAAATATTTACATTATTGATTTCATTACATGCTACATTGGCAATGCTACCCTAGTTTTGAAACATTAAATGGCAAATATTTAAATAAATTCACTACAAATATTTGCCTCTCCTGCTTTTTTGAAAATATTTTTGACATAAACACTTCTTCACTAATCTCATACCTCATCTTAATACTTGCAACTTGAATCATCTTCCCCGATTCAGGGACACAAAAATTATTAAATAATATGAGCTACATAGTTACAAGGCCTCCATTAAAAAAAATGTGGGTGTGGTGTTTGGGGGAAATAATCCAATACAAAATTAATTTGATCTTGGAAAATCAGTGACTAGTAACAAAGTCTGCATGGATTTTATAAAAAAGTAAATTTGTTTTACTTCATTTAATTATTTGATGAATCAATGAAGAGGGTTAATCAGGGGAGTGTGGTTGATGTTGCAAGTGTGAACTTTCAAAAGGCATTTGATGGAATACCGTATAACAGATTTCTTAGCAAATATGAGTCCTTTGTGATAATAGATAGTGACAGCATGGTTGTGTCATTGGCAAAAACACAGTAATTCTTTTCAGCTTGGAGTGAGTTACATTTTGATGTTGCCCAGTGGTTGATACAGAGTACTACTCTTTTATTGTGTATGAATGACCTGGCTCATGTATAGAAGGCATGATTTCAAAGTGTGCAAATTAAATGAAACTTGGAAATGTAGCAAACAATGAGGTGAATGCTAACAGACTTCTGTAAGACATGGACTCACTTATAAGCAGATATATGGCAAAAAAAAATGAATAAATAAAATTGTGAAACTCTGCTTTGAACACTGAAGAAAATCAACCTGCACTCAATTAATTTTAAATAGGATTCAGGAACACACAGATCTATGTATGTAAGTACACATGTCCTTGAAGGTTGTGTGTAGTGTTGCAAGTTGTGAAGGTGCATAAGATCCTAGTTTATTATTGAAAAGGAACAAAAGCAAGAAAGGTACACCAAACTTTTATAAACTACTGGTAACATGCCGTGAGGAGCACTGTGTCCAATTCTGGAAACACTGTGTATCTGGCTCAGGGGCTAACATTTTCAAAGTGACAGTTCTAGTAATGCAACGGAGCTTAATTTACACCTGAATTGTTTTCTGTGGCAGATGAGCAATTGATAAAAGAACTAGAGATAACCAGAAGAAAAGAAAATTAAACAAGCTGTTTAATCTGAATTGTCCGACCTGAAAGGGTGGTGGAGACTGAATCATTAGCAATTTTATATATTGGTGAAAGGGAGAGAATTCAGTGCTCCAACAAAACAAGTGTTTGGGAGTAACTGGATAGCTTTTCTCTGCTGTATTATTCTACAATGCTGTGTACATAATCATGGGACTTGATACCAAATCAAAAAGGGAAATAATTTTTTTTGGAATCAACTAAAAAGACATTTAATTCACTGTCTTTGAGCAGACCTTTCCAAGTACATTCATGCAGATGGGTTATCCATTGCAGAAAGGTTTGACAGACAAGGCTGCTTCCACTCAATTCAGAAGAGTGAACAGTGACTTGACTGATGCATATAAGATTGTGAATGGTCTTCCCAAGGTGGGTATGAAAAGAATGATTCCTCTTGTGAGTGATCCCAGAATGAGACAACACTTTAAAAATTAGGTGTCAACCCTTTAGGACCGACATGAAGAAAACAAAATTTGCAACTGAGAATTGTACAACTTTGGAACTCTGCTTTGGAAGGCAGTGAAGATGGGGCCATTGGACGGTGAAGGAAGATTGAATCCATTGCCTAACAAGAATTTAAGATTATGGGAGGAAATGGAAATGTGGTATTCAAATCACAAATAGATCAACCATGATCTAATTACATGAGAGGTCAGGCTCAAGAGGCTGACTTGCCTCCTGATGCTCTGAATTCTTATTCTCCTAAACACATATGGACGAATGTCATGATCCTACAATTTCTACATCTTGCCCTACCCCAAATGTAGTTCACTTCCGATTCATTGATAGCAATCTCCAATCAATCAATGAGTACAAAAAGGAAGCCACTTCCAATACGATGCGACTTGCCGAATGAGTGATTTTTTTTTCTTAGGGCTGAGAATGATCTCAACAAAAATATTTTTGAAGTGTATTTATGGCTGTTTGCATTCTTGATATGTTCATAGGACATATCTCTGGCTAATTTTAGCAGAAGATGTAAATAGTGGTCGAGTGAATGCCTTCACAAACCAAATCAATCCCCGACCTCTAATAGGAACTTGTGCAAACTTCCAGCAAAGCGGTTGTAAAACAAAACAAAATCTTAAATTTATAGGTATAGCAGTATAGGTAAAACTCTATGTGCTAAACTGTCCCATTTTTTTGGCCATGTTTATTTTTAATGAGGTTCATCGCATCCCATCTGCTACAGACAATGGCGGCTTAACTCACACAATAATCTCTTTAACATCTAATTAATTATGCAACCAGCCTCTTTGTGTCCATCTTATGCAATTGTGCAAGAAAGGAGCCAGAAGTACTTGCTGCTGCCAGAACTTGGAAACATTCTTAAATACGGCACCATATTTAAAACTTTGTGTTTCTTACATTTACCTTGACAGAATCCTGGACTAGAACTCCCAAGTCTCTTTGCACTTCAGACGAATGAATTTTCTCCCTATTTAGAAAATAGCCCATTGCTCTATTCTTCCTACCAAAGTGCATGACTTCACACTTTCCTATGTTGTACTCTATCTGCCACTTCTTTGCCCACTCTCCTAACCTGTCCAAATCCTTCCACAGCCTCCCTGTCTCCTCAATGTTAGCTGTCTCTCTACCTATCTTTGTATCTTCTGAAACCTTAGCTAGAATGCCCTCAGCTCCTTCATCTGGATCATTAATGCATAATGTATAAAGTTGTGGTCCCTACACTGACCATTGCAGAACACCACTAGTCACCCGCTGCCATCCTGAGAAAGACCCTTTCAACCCCATTCTCTGCTTTCTGCCAGACAGCCATGCTTCTATCCATGGAGCACCTTGCCTCTAACACCATGGGCCCTTATTTTGCTCAGCAGCCTCCTGTATGGGACCTTGTCAAAGGCCTTCATGAAATCCAGGTAGATAACATCCATTGGCTCTCCTTAGTCTAACCTGTTCATTACTTCCTCAAAGAATTTTAATAGGTTTGTCAGGCATGACCTCCCCTTGATGAAACCATGCTGACTTTGCCCCATTTACCATACACTTCCAAATATTCAGAAATCTCATCCTTCACAATGGACCCCAAAATCGTATTCATGGCTGAGGTTAGGCTAATCAGCCTGTAATTTTCCATATTTTGCTTTAGTCCCTTTTTAAACAGGACTGTTACATTAGCAATTTTCCAGTCCTTTGGGACTATCCCTGACTCTAGCGATTCCTGAAAGATCATCACTAACGCTCAACTATCCCTTTGGCTATCTCCTTTAGAAGTCTGGTGTGTCGTCCATCGAGTACAGGTGATTTATCCACCTTCAGGCCATTTAATTTTTCTAGTACCTTCTCCTTGGTGATGGCCACCATACTCAGTTGTGCCCCCTAACTCTCTTGAAGTTAGGTATATTACTCATGTTTCCACTGTGAAGACTGATGTGAAGTAATTGTTCAATTCCTCGGCCATTCCCTTGGTCTCCACTATTATCTCTCCAATGTGAGTTTCCAGTGGCCCTATGTCACTTTTGCCTCTCTTTTGCCTTTTATACATCTAAAGAAACTCTTACAGTCTTCCAATACATTACCAGCCAGCTTACCCTCATATTTAATCTTCTCCGTCCTTATTTCTTTTCTCATTGCCCTCCGTTGGTCTTTGTAAGCTTCACAATCCTCTGGTTTCCCACTGCCCTTCACCACACTACATGCTATCTCTTTTATTTTTATGTTATCCCTGACTTCCCCAGTCAGCCATGCTTGCCTGAACCTCCCTGTACCATGCTTCGTCTTCCGGGTGATTAATGTTTGCTGTATCTCCTGAATCACTACCAAAAAGTCCTGCCATTGCCGTTCTAATGACTTTCCTGCTAGACTCCTCTCCCAGTCAATTCTGTCCAACTCCTCCCTCATGCCCCTGAAACCTTTATTCAGCTGTAATGCGTTTCCTCTGATTCTATCTTCTCCCTATCAAATTGCACAGTAAATTCAATCATACTATGATCACTGCCTCCTTAGGGTTCCTTCACCTTAAACTCGCTTATTAAGTCTGCCTCATTGCACAACACTAAATCTAGTATTGCCGCTTCCCTAATGGGCTCCAAAAAGCCATCTTGTAGACCTTACACAAATTTCTTTTTTTGCAATCCACTACCAATCTGATTTTCCCACTCCACCTGCATATTGATTTCCCCATGATCACTATAACTTTGTCTTTCTTACACACTTTTATATCTCCTGGTATGTCTTGCATCCCAGCTCCTGACTACTTGAAGGTTGAGTCAGTCGTCAGGATGGCAAGTGCAATATTGACATTTATTTTGAGAGGACTTGAATATTAAAGCAGGGATGTACCTCTGAGGCTTTATAAAGCTCTGGTCAGACCACTTTTAGAGTATTTTGTGCAGTTTTGGGTACCATATCTCAGGAAGGATGTCCTGGCCCTGGAGCATGTCGAAAGGAGGTTCGTGAGAATGGCCATGGGAATGAAAAGGTGAACATATGAAGCATATTTGAAGACTCTGGGTCTATACTCAATGGAGCTTAGAAGGGTGAGGGGTCTCTAATTGAAACATGCAGAATATTGAATGTCCTGGACAGTGTAATTGTTGGGAAGATGTTTCCAATGGTAGGAGAGATGAGGGGCAAGGGCACAACTCTCGAGACAAGGGAAGACCTTTTGGAATGGAAATAAGGAGAAACTTCTTCTGCCAGGAAGTGGTGAATCTGTGGAACTCAGTGCCACAAACGGCTGTGGAGGCAAGGTCATTGAGTATATTTAAAACAATGATAGATAGGTTCTTTATTATTAAAGGGATCAAGGGATATGGGGAGAAAGTGAGAGAAATTATTAGCCATGAATGAATGGCAAAGCAGACTCGATGGACTGAATGGCCTAATTTCTGATTCCATGTCTGATGCTCTTATGGTCTTAAACCAGGACTAGGCCATCATATTTCAGTGCTCCAGCAGTCTTACTGAGGACATTTGCAAAAATACTAAGTTAGCATCTTAGTTCACCCACTGGGAGCTGGAGCTGTTGTTGAGTGGAGTGGTGGGTAGGAGGGCAGTTAACTGGCAAAGGAGGCCACACTATCAAACTCAGCCAGTCTGGACCAAGATCGAGGCCCAGGTCAGTGCAGTTTTCATCTTCTGGAAACACAACTTCTGTCAGTGCAGGTCAAAGGTTATTGGTGTTCTGCATTCTAAAGAGGTAATTGTCATCATCTTCTCTCTGCTACCTCACACTCACAGGGCCACTCTGCCACTGCGCACACCTCTCACAAGGCTAAAGGATCACAACTGTCACTAATGTCTACTCAATGGCTCCTAACCACCTCATCCTTCCATATTACTCATCCCTTCTGCCCTCTGCACTTCCTACTCCCTCACTGGGGACAA
The DNA here is from genome assembly GCF_004010195.1 of Chiloscyllium plagiosum. Taxonomy (NCBI): domain Eukaryota; kingdom Metazoa; phylum Chordata; class Chondrichthyes; order Orectolobiformes; family Hemiscylliidae; genus Chiloscyllium; species Chiloscyllium plagiosum. The sequence goes on from NC_057727.1 coordinate 50,439,705, forward strand.
CTTACACCTCTCCTGCTCAGCACCACATCCATCCAATATCAGCATACTCAATCACCTTTTCATTTGTGCAAAAAACCAATACAAGCCACAGAGGCTGACAGCCTCCAAGTAAGCGCAAATTAAGTGAGCACTTAGAAATGAAACAAAGAGCTATCGGATGCATATTGTGTAAATACATGATGTTAATCTTTCTGTATGCAAAATGACGTGGCAGAACAATGAGATTAATAAGTATCGTGAACTCATAAATGAAGTTCTGCAGTGGTGTGACAATGGGTCTGACACCAGGCATGATGATACAGGGAGGCTGGTTGATATGACCTGGCTAACATGCATGGATGAAGGCTGGAAGAAGATGACATCTGTGGAGTGTGCAGGGATGTTGTGGTGAAGATAGAGTTGGTTGAAGGCCCAGATAAACAGGTAGCAGGCTACTGCTGGCACAACAGTGCTCTGAAACACGTTTCGGGAATTGGTGACATCTAGTGTCTTGTAGAAGGAGAAACAAATTATATAAAAATGAGATGGATTTAGCAACCAGTGAAATGCAAATGCACGGAAATAGGGTCTTCACTGTTCATTAGCGATATTCTAATCTTAACATTTAAGGTGAAAATAGGAATTTTTCTCTTGATATCAAGAGACTGATTTTGGTATTATTTTCCTCAACATTCTTATGATTGCTCAGGTTGCTCAAGGCAGTGGAATTTTCTGCTCTTCATGTTTCCTCATTAACTGTTGGCTCAACGCCTTGAGTCTAATGGTATCAAAAATCTTGGCTTCTTAAATTGTTGCAATTGAATCTACATTTTTTTCTTATTATCCCTAATTGCCCTGAAGATAGTGGCAGTGAGCCACCTTCTTGAAAGTAAATATGTTGGAGCATACTTGAAAATAGATTGGATACTTCAGCATTGGTGAACAAGATAGTAATAACTTGTTGACATCATGAAGAAACTTTGGCCCTAGCCCCAGTTACAGCTCTTTCAACAAGATGAAACGTCTTCAACGCTTTCTTTACAGAGCGACCAATAACATACAAAGTCAAGTTCTCAACATTTCAAACTGTTTTCAGGTTTTGAAAATTTTAACTGTGCAACCACTGAGTGAGTAAAGAATCACTATTAGCAATTTCTGGATTTCCATGGTTTATTAAGTCTGCACAGGCTCCAAAAGCTGCTGTCAGTTTCAGAATGGTGGAGACAGTGAATGCTGATTGATTCACCATCAGTGCAAGTGCAAAATGTGGAATTTTGATATTGTTTCTTATATGAGATAGACATTAAAAGGCAGATTACGTATTTCCAACATGGCCATTCTTGCTTATTAAATACAGTTAATGCTCCACACAGAAGTCAACTTTTTTTTAATTGTGAAACAAATCTGTGAGATATTGCATTCTCTAAGCTTTTTCTCAACACACCACCTCCTGAACTCCAGGGTTATATAACATACAAAATCCTAATCATGCTCAACACCTCAGTCCTTTTGCTAAAAATGATTCCAGATTGAACAAAGATATATCACAAAAAAGTTAATACGATTAACAAATTTGAATTCTTCCAAATCAGCAAAAGCTTAAAAGGTGAAAGAAAGGTGGGGCTACTTATCTGAAGGATAAACTGAGTTTCGAGAAGAGAGTGGATATTGATCAAAATGTTTCAAAATGGCAGGACAAAGTATCAAAACTGTTGAAACAATGATGCTGAATCTTTGACTCTGAACAAAAACAAGATATATATGTGTGTGTGTGTGTGCGCGTGTGTGTAGTATATATATGTTGAAAGGGTTAGGTTTCATCTGGAATAAAGTATTCAATCCAAAACATGACATTTTACATAGGATGTGAATATATTGGAGCAGATAGAGGAGATTTCCTGAATTAATCAGCCATAATCTTATTTACTGATATAGAGGCTCAAAGGGCCAAATGAACTACACCTGTAGCTAATTTGTGCAATGTGTAGAACCAGGAATAAAATTTTGCAGAGTATAAGGAGCTAGACATTAACCAACAAGGTAGAATCTCAAAGGTTATAATCTCGAAAGGTTATTATTTGAACCATGTGCAAATTCATCTCAGCACATAAGATTGGAGAGATGAAAACATAGCTCAAAGAATGCTGTAGGAAAGATGGGCTTTAGTTTGTGAAGAACTGGCACCAATACTGGGAAAAATCTGACCTATACTGTTGGGGTGGTATACACCTCAATGCTACTGGGACTAGTGTACATGTGATCTGTACAACTCGGATTTTAGACTAAATAATAGGGGAAAGGAATAAATGTGGAAAGCTGTGGTCTATTAAACAGAAGAGTGAGGAAAACAAGAATATGGGAAATGAGAATCAGTGGATGGCAGAAAGTGAGGAAATAGAACTCTCAGAAGGCACCAATAATCAAGGTGTGATGTTACACAGATAACAAAAAAGATAACACTAAAGTGTCTGTTATCCAAATGTGCATAACATTCGTTAAAACATTATAAATTGCAGTGATGTAAATATCAATGTTTTGATCGCGATTATGGAAATGTGGCTGCAGGACGGGACCTATATATTGAGGACGAAATGACATTCACAAAGAATAAGAAGCTATTGTTCCAATTGAGGTTTTTTTCAAACAACATTTGAACAAAGTGGAATATACCTTAAGTTTTCTTCCAAATCACAGAGACAGATTAAGAAGGGAAAGGAATATTTGTGACAAGTGGGACTGTAAGGTACTGCTGCTGCTGTAATAATCTTATCTTCCTGACACCAGTTTGATCAGTGGTACTAATAGCTCTTAATCAATGAAAAGCAATTGACATCACAACTTTGGACCAATGGTCATAGAGACCGACTAGTTACTTTAAATTCCCAGATGGAGAGGTATCCAAGTTTTTTAGTACATGGTACACACACATACAAAAGATGAAGGAACAATTTATAATCATGAAAGCCAATGAATGCTGTCCTTTGCGATGAAATAAATTGAATGTAAAAGAAAGAATGCTCCACCTGAGTTATACACAATATTGCTAAGACGATGTCTTCAATACTGTGGCCAGTTTTGGTCCTTACTTAAGGAAGAATGTAAATGCATTGAAGGCAGGAGGGTATCAGTTGGATTAGGAAAGTGGTGAGAAGCTAGCATGTCAGATGAGGGCGCTATTAGGTAGATAGGGGTGAAGTGTGCAGGCTTTGAATGGTTGTGGATGGGTCAAGTTGGGGGGAGGAAATCAGGAGGTAGGGGAAGAGTTGGGTCAGTATGGACTCATTGAATCCGGGGTGAATAAGGGTTGATGAGAGGTCAGCATTGGGGGAGAAGGGATTGGTGATCAAGGGAGTAGACGGAGTTGTTGGTAAAGTTCAGGAGGCACAGTCAACTGTATGTGAAGTGTTGGGTGACCTTGAGTGTTCAGTGTTGGCAGGTAGGGGTCAGTAGTTTATTGGAAGGGTCAGTTTAGTAGATAGTCAGTAATTGGAGCAAGTTATGATTCTTCCAAGATTTCCTGGCTAATTACTAAGCTAAGCATGTCAGACCCTTCTGAAGTCTTTGACTTGAACTCAGAGTTGGACACTTTCTCAGAGCATTCCAGATGCCAGCTATTTGCACACCATAGGTTTCAACTTTCCAGACATATCCAACCGAATCAGGTGCAATGGGACTTTCCTAGGACCTCACTGCATAATGCTAGTCTACACTGCAGCAAATATCATCTTTCTATTGAAAGATCTGGATCATTACAGCGTAATGTTTGAGAACTTTGAAGGATAAATCATGTTCATGAATCAATCTTTTTGCTATTGAGCCAAGCTTTAAGTGAGGCATTGAATTGTTAAGTTGAATAACAACCACTGTGAAAGATGTGGAGTGGAATTTCGCATGCCACTGCTGACAATAGCTTGAGTAAGGTTTACTCCATGTGAACAAAGTGTGCAACTGAGTCCTACAGAGGAGTTTTGGGTTAATTCTGGCTGTACGTGGAGCTAATTAATCTCAGTCTGTTGATCAATATCCAGAAACCGCGGTGGAAAATATACACACGTGATGTTCGATCATAATGTGACCAAGTTTAACTGTGAGGTCCCACAAGATTCAGGAGACAATTTATATTTGCTTTCTGGGTTAACACATGAAACTTGACAACCCATACAAGATAACTTTGCAGTGGCATTTTAACCCAGTAGCAGCTGATGTCTTTAAGTTGAGATAGAGAATGACAGTTGGTGGAGAAAATTGACAAAAAGCTTTTAAAAATTCAGGTTTGAAACAGTACTTTCTTAAAAGAAAATGAACTTATCCTCTCACTTTGTACCTCTTTATATTAGCATTTTATATTGCAGTCTATTCAATAAAATCAAGACAATTAAAATTTTTCATATCTTCATGCTCGAAAAGCATGGTGCTGGAAAAGCATAGCCAGTCAGGCACATCTGAGGAACAGGAAAATCGACTTTTTGAGCATAAGCTCTTCATTAGGAATGAGCATATCTTCATGATGTCAACTGCATTACTTTTTGAGATTTGTCCTCATCTTATTGTAGAATAAACATTCAATCATAAAAGGATTATTCAACTAAATAATCACACCACATTTAATTGTTGGCTGGGCTCTCAATTTTGCATTCGAGTGAATGAAATACTTTAGCCACATGTAATATTGTCCTATTTGACCGCATAAATTGATGAAACTGAAACAAACTTCAGTGCATGTTTCTTGAAGAAAAAGCTAGAACTGCTGAAAACTGACAAGCTTTCTTCTCCTCCTTTGAGAAAACTTACTTGCATAAACTACACAAGTATTGTATTTTAATACAGCTCACATCAATTTCAGTTTCATCCCATCCTTCTCTGAGTAACACTTGGGAAGAAGTCTGTCTGCTCATCTTTCTGTATGGAACATAAATAATTCAGTTCAATGTCACATTGGTTCATTGAAGTTTGAGATATTAGTGTGGAAATGAAATGGTCTAAGAACAATAAAGACCTTGTTTTCACATGCAGCAAGGGGATATTCAATAATGTCTCCTGAAATGCATTTTCTTCCAATTATCTTTTTTGCTTCTGGATGGGGTCATAAACTTGACTGCTAATCAGTCAACACTGAAGTTTAATTGAAAGTTGATTAAAAATATGTATATTTTAAGATTTTTTTTCAAATTTCACAAAGACATTGAGCATGCTATCCACAAGCTGGTTATCAGTGTTTCACTTCATCAATGATAGTCAGCATGAAAGAAAGTTCAAAGTTTAGGAACTAAAATCCCTAGGAAATTGCATGGAATGAAGAAAACTTTTAGACTGCATGATACTGGTGGTGAGTCCTGACAACGAGCACCAGTTCTGTTGCAATAATTAATCACTTGGAGACCGGCTGCTTTGGTACCAATCCATACTGCTTGCATTGTTCAATACTAATGTGTCCACGTGTTACATCTTTTCACCTACGCTGCACTGCAGAAATAACCATGTCCATCATTCGAAAATGAAAGTAGCCCAATTAGCCAATTAGAATGCTAGAAAGGAGAATATGTACAGAGGAGATTAACTAGGAATGTGTGAAGAATGCGGTTATGAGCAAATTTGAACAGGTTGTCAACGTTTTCTTTCTCCAAAGATTTGAAATGAAAAGTGAAATAAATTATGAGAGAATTAGAATGGATAGAACTGATCTATTTCAGTTCAGAGAGGTCAGGAGGCACTGATTTCAAGCAAATGATAGAATGATTTGACTTGAAAATGCCTTCACCCAGATTGTTGTTTTGGAACTCATTAGCTCAAATGGACGGACCAGAATGCCTCAACACGCTAAAGCAAACATTTGGAAGTGCATGTGAGATGCTGTAACCAAGCTGCAGAACAAGAGCTGAGTAGGAAGTTTTCACACATTTTCCACCATGTTCCCAACATTACAAAGGAGATCCCACTTGAAAAATACTTGAGTGCAGCTGAACTGTCCTTTGGGTTGTACTGAGGGTGTGAATGGTGTTATTTAAATGTAAATTCTTTCTTTATTTTGGTGAATATATCAGTGACGATAATGACAACACTGATCATGCAGTAGATGCATAAAACAGGAAACAATTGGTGCTGCACTCTGCTGTTTGGCCAAATAAGCCCATCATTCGATATGATAATATTGAAATTTCTAATTAATTCAAACTTCCTACCCTGTACTCTTACTCCTTGATTCTCACTGTGTTCAAAAATCTATAAATCTTAGTCTGGAATCAAAATATTAATTGAAAATATATGGCTTTCTGAGGTGGAAAATGTCTGTTCACAAAGTGGGTGAAAAAATCTTCTTTTAGCTCTAAATGATTGATTGCTTAGTCTATATTTGTTGATGAAAGTTATTGGCAGGAACCTTGCTCTTTGGTTAGAGAACCGACAGATGACCATTTCCCCTCTGTTTTGGAAGATCCCCCAGTGTTCCTGATGAAGGGCTTATGCCCAAAACGTCAATTCTCCTATTCCTTGGATGCTTCCTGACCTGCTGTGCTTTTTCAGCACCACACTTTTTGACCCCCAATATTAAGTAACTGTCAGACATTTAAATGGCCAGAGGACATCTTTCTTGTGATTAGAGACAGTGAGACATCAATAGCTGCCCACTAGAGATTGACAGGTGTCCATTGTCAACACAACCATTTGGAGTGGAGAGCATGCTGAATGGAATCAGTGCAGTCAAGATCAACATGGGATACAAGAACAAAGGTGAAGGAGAGAGAACCCATTTCTCATCAATGCTTGTCCCCCAAACAGACATGGATGCCTTTAAATAAGGAACCCCAGAGCAGTTGAATATTAATTGCAGTGAAATGAGGCCTTGAAGCAAGCATTAGTTGACCTCTTAAGGGGCTCAAATGGTATTGAGATGAAAAGGCCATTCGCCTTCCAGCTGTGGTCTTAACCGGACGGGAGAGGAAAATAGTTGGGTCCAAAACCCCGCACCCTCTAGCCTGAACCATTCAAACCTGCTTCTCAGTGGCCCTTGAAACATGGCTGATGATCACTCTCCGACCCATCCTTGATTCTCTAAGCAGGGGAAACAGACGGCCAGTGCTTGTCTGATTATTCTTTCAGCAGTTTCATATGTTTCAGTCAGATCACTTCCAACGATTCCAGAAAATACAAGCCCATTTTCTTTGAAATGTCTTCACCAGACAACCCTCTCTTTTTAGAAATAAATTCATTGAACTTTTCTCAAACCCTCTCTCTGGGAAGTATGTGCTTCCTTATTTCAGGAGGCTTAACTGTAATTCCAATACTTTTTGCCTTCTGCACCAATTGCTGTATCCACACATTGATACCTTCTGATTATGATTGATACTAGGGTTCTTAAATCACTCCATTGCTAACGTATACTAGTCCTTCAACTTGAAAAAAAGTTTCTCAATTCTTCCTGGCAAAGTAGATAATTTCACACTTCTTAACATTATATTGTATCTGTCACTTTCTTGCCCAATCACTGAACCAATCTATACATACTTCTGCAGTTTCTAAACACCCTCAGAGCTTACTTGATCACTAACAAACTTGGACATATTACATGTCATCCCCATCTAAGTCAATGAGATAGATGGTAATTAACAAAGACGCAAGCACTGACTTGCTGCAACAATCATCCTGACGATGTTGTTAATTGCAACTCTATTTCTTCCAGGTAACCAATGTTAAACATCACCTCATTTCATTAGCGTCTTATATAGCTCCTTCATTGAATGCTTTCTGAAAATCCAAATTCACTACAACAGTTGGTTCGCCTTCAACTATCTCACAAGTAACACTCTCAAAAAAACTCTAATAGATTTATTGATCACAATTTCACTTTCATAAAGCTCTCTTAGGGCATGATCCAATGAACACCAGGTGTACACATAATCATCCATTGACACTGGCATCAGATATTTGTCAATCTCTCATGACCAAAGTGACACCTCTTTAATCTGTTTGCAGGATACTCAGAAAGCACAAACTTGAATTCCAGGCTGCACCAACAACTAACATTAAAAAGCTGCTGGAAGGACACTCTGGGCCCACCCAACCCGTAGATTGCTCGCTTGCTGTCTTTCTACTTATTCATTTTGTGCCGACCTCTTTGCTCACAGCATCAACGTTTTGCACTGTCTTACACTGCCATTTCATACAACCTGTCAAGGGAAAGTGGATAAGTTACTGTGTGGCACACTGAGTTGCCCCCATAGGTGACACCCATAGCATGTGCCAGTTGCTTCCCTGGCAAACACATTGCACATCTGTTCCACCAAATAGTCATGTCAGAAAGTGTTAGGGCCAGTCTTCAGTTCAAGCTAACTGGGGAAGAGTATTATCTCTCAGCAGGCCCTGGTACCGTCAGTCATGGGCACAGTCCACACACAGTCTATTGTTGAGGTTATGATTACATGTTCATTTCAACTAGCCATGGTCAGAGAATATATCCAACTACAGACCCAGGAGTGGGCAGTAGTTGGTTCTGCTGGCTCATTGCAAGCAGAAAGGGGAATCCTGTATTGTTCATCACCAAGATGCAAAGTCAGCCGTCAGGAGTCTGGGCAGTCATGACTAAGGGCTGCCCAAAGTTGGCCTGAGGCTTGGGGTATCATTGAGGAGATGCAAAGTAAGGTTGTAAGATCAACAAGGTGGGGAGATCATTTTGGTAGTGCAGTTAAGGCTTGGCGTAGAAGGGTAAAGCAGAGGCAGGTGTTGAAAGATGGCAATCTTGAAAGATGGCGGAGGAATCTTAATGTAGAAGGAGCATACAGAAAAGCCTTGGAAGACAAGGTAGGCAATGGGAGGCGTGTAACAAGTGATGAACTCTCCATGGCCTCCACAGCAGAGGACCAAGGTAGGCAACACAAAGCTATAATGTTGGTGCTCATGGAGCAAGGAGGACGGTTAAAAATAAGTGTTAAGTGGTGGGTCTCCACATGGGGTTTAGAGGAGGGAGCTATGTGCAGAAATGGACTGTTATACCATGTGAGGTAAAAGGAATTTTGGACTGAGAAGGGTGAAGTACATGGTGACCAGCAGAGCCCGATGCTGGCCATGTCCACTGTGAGTTGAGTTCCCTGCCATCACTTGCCATTCACTAGTTATAAAGTACAACTGGAAAATAGCTGCAAAAACACCCAGGGTTGGCAGAGCCAGGGTCAGTTTGATGGCAGAAAATTCACATCAATCAAAGGTAAGGACATTGAATGGGCAAATACATGAAGCATGAAATTGTAAACTCCAGTTTCAATAAATTTGCATTGATTCTTGGTCCACTCACAATACATACAGTGTAACCCTAATTTGAATGTAGGGTTCAGATGCTGGATAAAGGCAATTTGCAGCATGATGTTGGTGTTTGCAAACTGAACTTTGGAATTTCAATGATGCAGAAGTTGGCATTAATGACTTGAAAAGAGGCTAACTCTGACCAAAAGTGTCCTACCATTTGTGAAAATTGCAAGGGTTCTGTTGGATGTGGAGAACATCACTTCAACATATTGCATGCAAGTATGACAATGGACTCTAATGAATGCAATGTAAAGGTAAATGATGAATGTCGGGGCTGGGATGGGAAGGGGACTCAAAACACAGCAGTTATTCCTTTTTGATATAATGTGCTGGCCACTGAGCCAGCACAGCAACCTCACCAGGTTAGTGCCATATTGCCACCAGGACCATGGTGGAGCAGTGTAGTCCAGACAGAATGTGCCATGTCATCCTAAGGTGCTGTGCTCTGTACAACTACAGTAGATAAAAAAGTGATACAGACTGTAAGACAATAATATATAGGACCATAATTAGGCCACTTGGCCCATCAATTATCACATGCTGTTCTCAATCATATTCTCCTGCCTTCTCTCCATGACTTTGGATCTCCCTACTCATCAATAACCTATCTACCTCTGTCTTAAATACACTCAATGACTTGGCCTCCTTCTGTGGCAATGAGTTCCACAGATTCACAACTGACTGAAGAAATTCCTTCTTATCTCAGGTCAGAAGGGTTGTCCGTTTACGTTGAGGCTGTGCTCTCGAATCCTAATCTCTGCTACAAGTGGGAATGCTTTCTCTGCATCCACTCTATCCAGGCCTCTCGATATCTATAACTTTCAAACAGATCCTCCTCCCATTCTTCTCAACTTCATCAAGCACAGACCCAGAGGCCTCAACCTCTCCTCATATGACAAGCCCTTCATTTCTGGGATCATTCTTGTGAACCCCTCTCGACCCCCTCCAAGACCGGAACATTCTTCCTTAGATATGTAGCTCAAAACTGCTTGCAATATTCCAAATGCAGAAAGACAAGAGCCTATTAAAAGAAAGAGACTATCTTTAGGAATAGAAAGCTGACATTTCCATATGATATAAGCAAATGATGCTCAGACCATTGCTGTGTTTTGTGGTAGTCAATGTTATGAGGAAATGAAACTGAGTATGAGAAGGCAGCCAATACAATTTAAATCAGGAAAATAGAACTCTCAGGCAAAGATAGGACTACATGGTCAGTGCTGGAATGGAGATGGACAATTATGATGACAATATCTGTTGGGCATGAAGAGTGAAGTGTTGAGATACTGAAAGAAAACTAGCAATAGTGCATAAGTTCTGCTTCAAGTGGGTTAACTCAGTAAATGCTTCTGTATATAACATCTCCGACTGCATATAACATCATCACAACACCAACTTTTTTCCACGAAAGCAGAAATTAATGGAGAAACTCGGCAGATCACTGGTCTCAAAATGTTAACTCTGTTTTTTCTCCACTGATGCTGCCAGACCTGTTGAGTTGCTCCAGCAATTTCTGGTTTTGTTTCAGTTTTCCAGCATCAGCAGTTCTTTTTTTATATCACCAATCTTTTACATTGTTCAATACCCCATCCAGCATCTGTCCTGGAATTCAGGTCTCACATAACATTTCACTAGTTCACCGCATTTCCATACACCTTACCAATGCTCTCAGCTTCACACCCACCCCTTGCTGCCTCCATCAACTTCCAGATTTTCATTTAAGGGACATCATCCAAAAACAGTGCAACACGATCAGTGATATTCTGCTTAAAATAAATGAATTTAAAGGGAGGAGTGCAATCAAACAAGGATTCAAGTAACGAGTTCATTAAAATGTCAAAATGCATAGAAAAAAATTACAGTAATGCAAATAGAATGTTTCATATGGTTAATTAAATCAACTGATGTTAAGCACATACAGGTGCAACATATTGATTGAATACTTGCATGAACACATAATAAGAGGTGTACTGCCACTGACGTCAGGAGATATCCACTTTTAATATTTCACTTTGTGAATGAAGAGTATTCCTTGTAAAGATTAGCTCTAGTTTCATCCTTCAAAACTGGTTATCAGGAATATAACAGCCTTTAGATGTCAAGGGATAGCATACATGGGTAGAAGACTTGCTTCAGCTAAATCTCAATCCCAAACAAACTCAGACTATTCTAGACTGTATTGGATGCAAAAATTCTGTTCAACAGAATGACCTCAGAGAGTGCAGAGTATCTGAGTACTTTAAAGGATGAAATTATGAGAAATGATTAAGCAATTCGAACTTTGTACTTCCCGGGAACTGGAAGGTTATGGATTGTTTTGTTTGAAATTTTGAAGACATTAAGGGAAAGTACAGGGACAAGAAAGAGGAACTAGTTCTGTTGGACAGGAAGTCTACATCAAAGGGAGCATTTTCTAAATTAAAGGCATGTCTTTCAGAGTGGAATTGGGAAATATGTCTTAATTCAAAAGCAATTTGTTAATTGTTAAATGCAGCTTAATTGAAGGCGCAGTACAGACACTAAAGGCTTACTGGATCATAGGGCTGTTCTCTTCCATTGGAGAGAGAGAGATGACTGGGAGTGTTTTAACCTGAGGGTCACCATGCCTCAGGTAAGAGGAGAGGTTGATAATGAGGGTATTTGTAACCTGAACCAATGTGGGAACTGAGCCTTTGCTATTAGCATCTGATTGCATTGCAAACCAGATATCCAGCCAACTGAACAATGCAACTGAATTTAAGACTGAGATAATGTGTGCATTTCTGGTTTTCCTGCTACAGGAAAGATATTGTGAAATTTGAAAAGGCTCAAAAAATATTTACAAGGATGTTGCCAAGGTTGGTGGGTTTGAGCTACAGAGAGACACGGAATAGGCTGGGGCTTTTCTCCCTGGAGCGTTGGAGGCTGAAGGGTGAAGAGGTTTATAAAATCATGAGGAGACAGGGTGAGGGAGTCCAAAACTAGAGGGCATAGGTTTAAAGTGAGAGGAGAAAGATATATAAGGGACCTAAGGGGCAACGTTTTCACACAGAGGGCGGTGTGCGTTTGGAATGAGCTGCCAGGTAGTGGTGAGGGCTGGTACAATTACAACATTTAAAATGCATCTGGATGGGTATATGAATAAGAAGGGTTGAGAGGGATATGGTCTAAATGCTGGCAAGTGGGACTAGATTTATTAATGATATTTGGTCGGTATGGACGAGTTGGACCGAAGGGTCTGTTTCCGTGCTGTACACCTCTATGATTCTACGTGTAGATTTCTGTGAGCAATAGGGTTTCAGAGGTATGATTAATAGATGGGTGTAAATTAAGTCACAGATCAGTAATAATATCACTGAATTGCAGAATGGTCAGAGAAGCTATAAGTCCTGCCCCTGTTCCAATTTTCCAATTAATGCAGCAGACAACCTGCACTGCCATCTCTATTTGTGCTTGCTTTAAATATTTAGCATATTAAATTTTTATCTGATTAATTCATTTGGTTTGATTTAAACTCATTGCCTGAATAAAAGGAGAATCTCCTCTCTCTTTACCAAATTCTCATCTCCTGCAATTCATCGTTCTATTTATGATGTAATCGAACTATGTTATGATCTGTGCCTCAGCAGACAACGTAAAATTCTATGCACCTTAACCATCCTGCATTTACAATTGTTCAGTCAGTTTCCAGCTCATAGTAATTACATCTTACTCAGGCAATCACTTACAGATGATTCACTGCTAACTGCTTAATATCGTTTTGCAGTTTTTAAATTCCAAGGTAAATTTAAAATGTTATGATTAATTTCAGTTAGAAACTTCAGTTACTCACCAACTTACTAGAAAGTCCGATTCTTTCAAAATTCTCAGCTTTCCACTCTACTTACAATGCACCGAGTTCATGTTGCATTTATGGTCAATCTCAGATTTAGCAGACACCTTCTCCATGAAGCATCACTATCCAATCTCAACCTCGGAAATAATTTAAATTTCTGCCAGAAGCAAACTAGCAGCGAAGGATTGATTACCTATCACAAGACATGCTGTGTTTCTGAGTGCACTTCTCTTGCTAACACACAGTGTCACCACTGTCCAATGGCTGAGGTATGCTAGTATTTCTGAGGCATGGCAAATACGCAGCACTAGATGTCTGGTGACACAAGCAGTCATCTAAATGCAGCATTACCCATCACTGACCGCAGACATTCAAATGTACTTGAACTGGGGTCTGTGGGGACAGTGGTGCTTGGTGTGTCTAATACATAGGACTATTCACACCACAGTTTATGGCAGGATTTTCATTCATGTTGGGCTTCGGATTTGCACATCTAAATGCCACTCAGGTTTCCAAAGTGCATCAGGTCATTAAATCTCCTCCAGCACTAGATCAAGATTCTTGTTCTGAGCTACTCACTAAGAAGCTGACACCTTCAACCATGCATTTTTCAACAGGCTAAATTGTCCTCAACCTCCTATCTGTTGGAAACACATCTCTCTTTTTCCCTGACTGCCTAATTAAGCCCTGACAGGGAGATAGCCACAAATGATGGGCAAATCTCTCTCATATTGAAACCATACCTTCACAGCTTCCATTGATATAACCCTCCCTCCTTTGTGCCTGTATCCATAGCCTGAGTGAACATTCCTCAAAGTGAGTTGCCAGCACCAACGCACACTGACCACCTTTAATCGGCTTCTCCCCATCTAACAGGCATTAATTGGTTCTTTATCATAAAATCATCAAAGATATCTCACTACCCACCATGCTGATCATAACATTGCCCAAACGTCAGATCATCTGCCCAATCAATAGGTCACAATTAATCACATTCGTCTTGATTTAATTTCATTGTTCTTTGGTTTTAACTTTCAAAAAGAAAGTTAGCTCATTCAGCTTTCAGAACTGATGCATGCAATATTTGCAAACTCATTTACATATGAACTTGTTTTGGAAGGCAGGTAAAACACTTTGGAATTGTCAACAGAAAAAAAAATACAAAGTATTACTAAAGTCTATATTTTATACATATTATAAAGCCAGGTTGGTTCGCTAAGCTGGCTCAGTGGCTTGCATGTGGTTCAGTATTTGGAAAGATATCACTGTTCCTTCAGTGTCACTGGGTCAAAATCCTGGGACTCCCTCCCTAACAGTGCTGTGGGTTGACTGACAACAAATGGACTGCAACAGTTGAAGAAGACAGCTGACTACTACCTTTACAAGGCAACTAGCAATGGACAATAAATGCTGGCCCAGCCAGCAAAGCTCACATCCCATGAGTAAATCAAATAAAATGTGTAAACAGCTTAGGTTCAATTTCCCCTTCCAGCTGACTGAGATTCGAGATCTGTCTCCTCATCTTTAAGTGGAAGGCAGTAGTAAACCACATCTAACAAAAAAAAAACAACTCAGGGTTAAACATCACCAGATATTGATTGTATTGTCAGCAGTCGTACCACAACTATTATGTTTATAAATTCCTAACAGAATTTAGAATCTTCCCAATTTCACTTTGGCAAAATTTGCTCATCTTTTAGTGGTTCAATTTTATGGATTGATATTTTCAAGTAGACGTCATGTTCTCTGAGAATGAAAATAAATGGCAAATGTTTGAATTAAATAGATATATTAGCTCTAAACAAATTATGAATTTTACCAATATCACACTGTATTAACATTACTGAGGAGTCCTATATTGCGTTGAATGATTTACTGATTAATAGTATGAAGTTACAAGAGCAGGTAGACCATTGGCAAGGATGACAATGTCTCTCAGTAGTTGCCTGGCTAATACTCACTCCAAGAGAAGGATTCCCATTTCACTGACAGCTACAAGTGTACAGCAAATGTGTCTTTGAAATGATAGTATTACAATAATCGATAGCCATATTATTATACAGAAATGGAGTTTTGCTGAAGAAAGACATTCTTTGAAACTTTTTGTCCTGAAACCATCAGTGTAGTTTGCAAGAACACCAATTTCAGGGGAAAATCAATACTTACACTGTATAGAGAAGAATGCTGAAAGGTTGGCGAGTGAACTCTCATTGGTCGAGATGTTGCCATGGAGAATGCACAGTTAATGATGATTGACAGATAAATCCAGCACGTTAACTCAGATTGGTCAATGTATTACCATGGGAAATGAAACATAGAATGGCTATCACCTATTTTGTTATGCTAAACCAGATACAGAATGTGAGTATATGTGTTGTTTCTGTCTGCAAATTCATCTTAGTTATGAAGCAGTCAAATGACCTCAATTTCTTTCATGGCCTGATTGAGGAAATCTACAAACCTACTTTTACTTCATTCAATTAGTTCCATGAACTAAAATTGACTTTATTCACAACCTTTTAAATACGACTGATGCCTTATCACCATGGTTTCAGCAAAAGGAAAGGCTAGTTGTTCCATGCTGCTACTGTACAACAGAGATATGCGTCCCAAACAGGATGCTGCTAACAAACGAAAAGATGTTCTGCCTGTCACATAAATGAGCAATTTGGCATAGGAATATCAGTCTGGGCATGTGATTATCCATGCTGAAAATGTGTTGCTGGAAAAGCGCAGCAGGTCAGGCAGCATCCAAGGAGCAGGAGAATCGACGTTTCGGGCATGAGCCTTTCTTAAGGAATGAATTCCTTCCTTCCTTCAGAAGGGCTTATGCCCGAAACATCAATTCTCCTGCTCCTTGGGTGCTGCCTGACCTGCTGCGCTTTTCCAGCAACACATTTTCAGCTCTGATCTCCAACATCTGCAGTCCTCACTTTCTCCATGTGATTATCCATAGCAACACTTAACTTGCCAAACAATCTGTACCATTGAGAAGAGTGGAATCATCAGAAGGAAACTAGAAAATGCAATTTGCTAATGTAGGACATGTACCACCCTATCTTTGACATGTTTTTGTCATTTCTATTCTGTCACAGAATAACTACATTGCACACCAACTTCACAAAGTTGTGGACTTAACGGCAAAGATCTTTTCACACTAAAGTTGAATCATAATGGACCAAACGGCAGAAAATTGGTGTAGTTTTCCACCTCCAAATCTTCTCTATAAAAATGATTGTACATATTGCAGTCACCTCCCCCACTCCAATGCCAATGTTCTGACTGCAACTTCCTTTGTTAACTAAGTATATTCTTAAAAATGATGGGCTTTCTTAGAAAGTCAAACAGTGCTATAAATCACAATCGAAATCCTTCAATGACCCAGTTGATTCAGAGTAATGAGGAGTTAAACCATTCATGGCTCAAAATGTTAAGCTTGATCCTATTCCACCTGTTAGTTTATCGCAGCCTTCTTGTAGTGCAGCTTTGAACCAGGTGGCTGAGGCTCAAATCCCATCTGTCCCAGATGTTTGTCATAACATTTCAGAACAGGTTGTTCAAAAGTGCCATCACCACCAGGACAACAAGGATAATGAGAGGTGCAGGGCAGTAAGAGAGAGTGTACAACTGACAACAGTGCTCCCAGGTGAGGGAGGAGAGCACTGCTCAACATTTTTCACTTATTCAGTGCAAATTGATACCAGCTAGAAAAGCATGCACAAGGCCACAGGAAATTATGGTGCTTGACTGAGGTGCAAAGTCTACCAAGTCCAAATAGCTTATCAACAATATGTCAAGGACCTCATACAGATAATGGACATAGGGAAAGTATAAAATTTAGGGCTACAGCCTATAAAAAGAATTTAACTGCAGCAAGCATGGACAGAGGTGAAAGGAAAATTAGCAAGAAATCAAAGATAAATTGATATCATACCATTTCAGCTTTGTGCTAATGTAAAGTAGATTGAAATGTGTCATCACCTAATCAGGACTGAATGCAAAATGGGTCTGTAATCATATTTCAAGAGGAGAGTATAAAAGATTAGATTGCTTGTCAGAATAATAATGGACGTGCTGTTTTAAAGAAATCCAGCTCTCCCTCAAGATGGCAATATTCTTGGGAGGTAATAGAAAACAGCATTATATTGAAGGGAATATTATGTACACCACTCACACAGAAAGCCAGGCGTATCTGAAAAGTAAAAATAGGCTGGAAAGTCTGCATTTATCTGCGCTAGTGTTGACTGCCAATTAATTTCTGTCAATCAACTGCAGCTGCAAAGTGCAGCTTGAAATAGATTTTACTTCTAAATTTCTACTTCCACTTTAAGATTATGGACTGTCTTGCCATGAAGTATGGCATGTTGACATTCATCTCAGCTTACTTTATGTGAATTTTCATGGTAGCTGATACAAACTTGCAACAGTTTTTTTTTGGTTGCTTTTGCCTCTCAAGAGCCAATATACATATAACAGTCATCACTGTTCGGGCATTCACAAAATTCATGTTCAAAATTCAAAATTCAACTTCTGATAAAAGTTGACAATAGCAAGTAAAGTTAGAAGTTATAACTGAACTGCATTGCTGAAGAACAATGGTAATAGGTATTATTTATTGCAGGCGAAAGTGAGTACTGCAGGTAGTGGAGATTAGAGTCAAGAATGTGGTGGTGGAAAAGCATAGCTGGTGAGGCAGCATCCGAGAAGCAGGAAAATCAACGTTTCAGGCAAAAGCTCTTCATCAGGAATGAGGCTGGGAGCTTCATGGGTGGAGAGATAAATCGGAGGGGGGGAGGGGAGGGCTGGGAGGGGGGGAGGTAGCTGAGAGTGCAACAGACGGTCAGTGCAAAGATGTATTAATGATAGCACTGAAGAACATGAATACAACTGGTTATATCCTCATAGCATCAACAATGAGATATGTTGGTCCATCCATGTTGCCACGACAGTCAAGAAGGCATGCCAATGACTCTTCTTCGTCAGAAGGCGAAGAAAATTCAGCATGTCTGCAATGACTCCTATTAATTTTTATAGATGCACCATAGAAAGTATCCTATCTGGGTAACTCACAGCTTGTATGGCAACTGCTTTGCCCAAGAACAAAAGAAATTAAAGAGTTGTAAACACAGACCAGTCCAGCATGCAAACCAGCCTTCCTTCCATTTACTCTGTCCACACCTTCCTCTGCCTTAGGAAAACAGCCAAGATAATCAAAGACCCTTCCCATCCCAGTTATATTGACTTCCACCCTCTTAATCAGGCAGAAGATATAAAAATTTGAAAACACATACCAACAGATTTAAGCAGCTTCTTTCCTGCTGTTATCAGACTTATGAACGGACGTCTCATATATTAAAGTTGACCTTCCTCTGCACCTTCTCTGTAGCAGTAACACAATATTCTGCATTCTGTTCTATGACCCTCATATAAATAGTAAGGTATGGTTTGTCTGGTTAGCATGCAGTGTCTCAGTACATGTGACAATAAGAAATCAAATCAAATCCTGTTCTCTTTCCTGGCTGTCAGACTTGCAAACCAGTGGAGAAATGAATTTAAGATAAAATTACAAGAGCAAGTTCATAAACACTAATCTCTCAAAATCAAATCAAAAACAGACCCAGCATGAAAATAACTTCAGAGTCTTCAAAACATGTCAGGCCTTGTATTACAGCCTGTTTTTACTTCACTTCTGAGGAAAACATATCAGTTTCATGATGTTAATTCCGAGTCTCTCTCACCTCAAGGGTTTGCAACTTTGAAACACATTGCATCAGAAGGTGGTAGAGACAACACCCCTCAACATTTTAAAGACAGACAGACAGATCTTTGATTTAGGTAGCTAGACCATTATAATGTGGGGGAACAAGGGTTAATTGATGGAGATAAGAATATGGAATTCAAAAACACAAACAGATTAGCCGTGATCCGACTGAATGATGCAGAGGTTCAAAGGGCAAAATGGTCCACTTTTGTAACTGTTTTGTATTTTTGTATGTTCATAACCATTTTGTCTAAATTGGACTCCACGTCTCAGAGATGAAAAACAACATCCAACAATACCCATTGCAGTTTCTATTTCTCATTTCTACAACTAAAACAAGGTCTACAGTTTTCTGAGGAATTGCAAAGTTTTAATGTACACCAGACCGGAAATGATATTAAATGGTGCAGTGGTCAAAGCCTAGTTACTCATATTTGTGAGCTAGATGTCAATGCATACCAATTGATGGAACTGAATATCATCCCCCCTTCTCTGGTTATCTCTCTCTCATGAGTGCAAATGGTCAGAATCATACTTCCCATGAGAAATTACAAAATTAAACTAAATTGGTAGGACTACCTTTTGAGTCGTGAATATAGTAGTACAGTTACCATACAAATGCAGGAGATGTAAAATTTGCCCTTTAACCTCCCATTTCATTGTCTAAGGTTCCAAGGCATTTATTCCAGCTGAAGAAGCAACTTACAAATACATCCTTCAAGATAGTTCAACATATTTGCTGTTCACATTATGGACTTTTCTCCAGTAGGGAGACCAAACATAGCTAACAGAATAATGTTTATAATAATGATCCCAGAGCTCCCAAGAGCAGTCAATTTAATTGTCCATGGTGGCATGGTGGCCCAGTGGTTAGCTCCATTGTCCCACAGCACCAGGGACACAGGTTCAATTCCACCCTCAGGTGACTGTCTGTGTGAAGTTTGCACATTCTCCCCGTGTCTGTATGGGTTTCCTATGGGTGCTCTGGTTTCTTCCCACACACAAAGATGTGTAGCTTAGGTGGACTGGCCATGCTAAATCACCCATAGCATCCAGGGATGTGCAGGCTAGGTGAGTTAACTATGGGAAATGCAGGACTATAGAGATACAGTCCCCTTTTTGCTTTTCTCTTTTCATTCTTAAAATACTTTAGAAATATATTTTAGTACATCATAAATCTTATGGCCCCGTCACAAGCTAGTTTATTGTATATCTTTGTGTGCGACCAAGTTTTTCTAACACTATTGACTTGATTATTTGGGAAGTACTTGATTTGACAGTTTGGGTGGCATCAGTTCCACCCTCGGGCAACTGTCTGTGTGGAATTAGCATCTTCTCCCAGTGTCCATACAGGTTTCTTCCAGGTGCTCTGGTTCCCTCCTAGAGTCCAAAGATGTGCAGGCTAGGTAGATTGGCCAATGGAAAACTGCCCATTGTGTTCAGGGATGTATTAGCCATATGAAATTTAGGGAAAGGGTAGGGGGATACGTCTCAGTGGGATACTCTTTGGAGAGCCGGTGTGGACGTGTTGGACCGAATGGCCTGTTTCTTCACTGTATGGATTCTATTGATAATGAAAGATGACAGGCCTAAAACATAAACTCTGCTTCTTTCTCTCAGTGGATTCGGCCTGAGCTGCTATATTTTTGCCAGCCTTTTCTAATATAAGGCTACCATTTACACATGGGTGGTAAACAACCATCTTTTAATGCTCAATTGATTTTCTGTCGTCTTCTGTCTGTAACTGTTTTAATTATAAACAACCAAAGGTAATCCTGATCTTCAATTCCAACATATGACCTGCACACTATCATTTGTTCAGAGCACGCCAGCATATACAGCAAGTGGCCTGAATATTCATCATCTTGCATGTTTCTAAAACTTGATGTCACAGTCTTTTTGAATATTACCAACTAATTTAAAGCAGCTGAGTAGAAATTAAAATCACCCCTGCATCACGAGAAAAAACGTGGACCACATTTTATTAATTTGCAAGTTATATCGACAAGACCATAAGACCAGAGGACCTCGGTGCAGAAGTAGATCATTCAGTCTATCAAGTCTGCTCCACCATTCAGTGAGGTAATCCTCAACTCCACTTTCCTGTCTCATAATACTTGATTTCCTTACTGATTAAAAATCTGTCCACCTCAGCCTTGAATACACTTAATGGCCAAGGCCCAACAGCCTTCTGTGGTAAAGAATTCCACAGATTCACTATCCTCAGGAAAGTTTCCTCTTCACTGCCTTC
The DNA here is from genome assembly GCF_004010195.1 of Chiloscyllium plagiosum. Taxonomy (NCBI): domain Eukaryota; kingdom Metazoa; phylum Chordata; class Chondrichthyes; order Orectolobiformes; family Hemiscylliidae; genus Chiloscyllium; species Chiloscyllium plagiosum. The sequence goes on from NC_057727.1 coordinate 50,460,804, forward strand.
TTAAATGGGCTACTCCTAATTCTGAAATTATGTCCTCCAGTTCCAGATTCTTCCACAAGGGGAAACAACACCTCCACAGCAACTTGTTAAGTCCTCTCAGAATCTTGTAATTCAATATGGTTTCTTGTCATTCTTCCAAAGTCCAAGTACAAGCCCAACATACTCAACCTCTCCTTAGAAGAAAAGCCCTCCAAATACAGTATTAACCTAGTCATCCTCCTCAAGATTGCCTCAATACCATATGTATTTCCCTAAATAAGGGGAAGAAAACTGTTCACAGTATTCACATGTGGCCGAAACAATGCTTACATAGTTTCAAGACTTCTCTCCATATCCTTTCAATTTTAAATTCCAAATCAAAAAGTGCGCGTCAAAAATGTTTATTGGATCCGAACAGTAAAAAGAAATCCACTTATCTGCCAAGACCTAAACATCATTTAGAGGATTTAAAACGTTTTCAGATTACTTACAGTTCAAAATCCAGAACCTATTTTTCACTTTTATCATGGATGGACTATTCATTTTTCTACACTTCATGACATGGACATTTCAAATATCCTTTGAGATGATGAATGAAAAAGCAAACATGAAGAATTATAAAAATAATGGAAATCTATCAATTATTCATAAAAAGTAGAACCCGAAAGACCAACAAAATACTTGGCATGAACCTCAAATCAAATCATTATTTTGTTTTGATTGACTTTCAGTAAAATTAGTTCCTATAACCAATAAGACCAACAAAATACTTGACATTAGCCTAAAATCAAGTCATTAGATTTGTTTTGGTTGGCTTTCAGTGACATATTTAGTTCCTATAACCAAAAAAATCTGTCATAAATCTTTGTTTCCTGACAATACAGTAAATCCAAATTTCCACAAATAAAAATAAAGATGGAAAAACTGCAAGTTTGTCAAATTGTGCAACATATACATCGATGTGTAACGTGTCCAAATACAAAGCAACAAAGTCTGCAAAACGAAATTATAACCGTTTGTCTCCAATACTTGAAAGATAAATTGAAATTCAATATAATTTAGTACACAAATTAATGACAAGGTATGAAAGATACTCTAATGATGACATGGTAAGATGTTTCTCTCTGTTCAATGGTTGCACATCAGTGAATCAATACAGGCTGACATTTAAACATGTCTCCACAAATGTGATTAGATTTATCAGTTTTCAGCGAGCTACTGATAAGGCATTTCAACATACAGAGAAAATGATGGGCATTCAACACAACATAGCCTGTTAACTGGGAAATGAGCACCTGGGTAACATCTAAAGATTGCTCATATTGAATACATTTTCAAGACAAAATTTTGTTGTTACATTGGGTATTATAAAGAAACATGAAATAGTGTAAATAATGTGTAAATAAGAGCAAAGTAACAAATAGGAAAATGATTAGGCTGTTTAGACCCTTGAACCTGTTTTGCCTAATCTGACATTCCTCACGTCCACTTCCCTGTGTTTTCCTCATAACCCTTGAACCTCCAACTGAACGTGAATCTACTTATCTCAGCATCAAATATACACAATGACTCTGCCCCCACTGCTGTCTGTGGTGAAACTTGAAATCTTTTGAGAGAAAATCTTAAATTGTTGCCCCTTAATATTAAGGCTATTCTCTCTGGTCCTAGACTTTGAGTGAGATCACCTCTCATTTTATTAAACTCCAGCAAGTCGTCTCAAACTGTTCAACCTTTGTTCATAAAACAATCTCTTCATACTGGGGAGCATCCTAATGAACCTTGTCTGATTGCCTCCAATAAAACAATATCTTTTTTTGAAACGAGGGGACCAAAACTGCTCACAGTACTTCAGATGTGGTCTCACCTGCACCTTGAACACCTTAATCTTATGCTCCAATCCCTTTGAAATAAGGGCCATCATCCCATTAGCATTCCTGATTATCTGCTATGGATGTGCTAGCTTTCTGTGTTTTCTGCACGGACACCACTATGCCCCGTTGTGTCACAGCTTTCTGCAGTATAGCCACATTTAAATAATACTCTATTATTCTCACTTCTAAAATGAACGTCACACTTTCCCATATTATACACTATCTGTCAACATTTTGTCCACATATGTAGCTCATCAATACCTCTGTAAACTATATCTCTCTCACAACCTGCTTCGCCAATGATTTTAATGTTGTTGACAAACTTGGCTACAGTGCATTCACTTCTTTTCACCAAGTCATTAAATAAACAAGTTAATAACTATAAAATAAATCATTAAGCCTCAAACAAAAATAATATGGCATGAAGCCTTTGAAGGCAAGAAACCATGGACCGCATTCTCACCATCAGAGTGAATAGTCTGGCTTGGGAAGTTTCCCAGTTTGCCATGCACATCTCAGAGAAAAGTACTCAGAATGTCACATTCTATACTTTGACATGGTTGTGGTGGTGTGGGCAAGGGGAACTGTCCCAAAAGGCAAATCTGAAAGAGATGGTAGAACCCATAGCAATGTCATTGATCCTAAACTGCTGTCAAGGCAGTTAGAGATGGGCAATAAATTCTATCCAAGCTGGTGGCACTCACATCCCATGCACAAATACAGAAAAAAGATGGTGGACTGGAATGCACCCAATGGCCTGTAATTTACGACAAACAACAAAGGAATTTGCTTCCCGTAGATTTTGTGTTTGTCACAACATCAACCCGGTATACCATGTCAAACATTTGTTTATATTCTATGTAGAGGAGGCAAAATTAATGCTGTCTCAACCAATGTGGAGACGTTTTAAACATAGAAGAGAATCTTCACTGAGCCACAGACCAAATAATGACCAAACAATAATCAGGAACTATCGAGTACATTTACATTACTGAATAGAGAGCAAAATAAAGAGTGAATATTCAGCTGAGATTGAGGGATGTAATTAGCAAAAAATAAAAATTTTAAAGTTGTAATGTGTCTATTTTAAAATCTGAAATATTGGACTGAAATTAACTCCATGTCATGGATGATACTTATCCATGAGGTCCTGTGAAATTTCTCATGCCATTATAGAGTCATAGAGTCATAGAGATGTATAGCATGGAAACAGTCCCTTCGGTCCAACCCGTCCATGCCAACCAGATATCCCAACCCAATCTAGTCTCACCTCCCAGCACCCGGCCCATATTGCTCCAAACCCTTCCTATTCATATACCCATCCAAATGCCTCTTAAATGTTGCAATTGTACCAGCCTCCACCACATCCTCTGACAGCTCATTCCACACACGTACAACCCTCTGCGTGAAAGGTTGCCCCGTAGGTGTCTTTTATATCTTTCCCCTCTCACCCGAAACCTATGCCCTCTAGTTCTGGACTCCCCGTCCCCAGGGAAGAGACTTTGCCTTTTTACCTTATCCATGCCCCTCATAATTTTGTAAACCTCTTTCAGGTAACCCCGCAGCCTCCGATGCTCCAGGGAAAACTGTCCCATCCTGTTCAGCCTCTCCCTATAGCTAAAGTCCTCCAACATCCTTGTAAATCTTTTCTGAACCCTTTCAAGTTTCACAACATCTTTCCAATAAGGAGACCAGAATTGCACGTAATATTCCAACATTGGCCTAACCAATGTCCTGTACAGCCACAACATGACCTCCCAACCCCTGTACTCAATACTTTGACCAATAAAGGAAAGCATACCAAATGCCTTCTTCACTATCCTATCTACATGCAACTCCACTTTCAAGGAGCTATGAACCTGCACTCCAAGGTGTCTTTGTTCAGCAACCCTCCCTAGGACCTTACCATTAAGTGTATAAGTCCTGCTAAGATTTGCTTTCCCAAAATGCAGCACCTCACATTTATCTGAATTAAACTCCATCTGCCAGTTCTCAGCCCATTGACCCATCTGGTCAAGATCCTGTTGTAATTTGAGGTAACCCTCTTTGCTGTCCACTACACCTCCAATTTTGGTGTCATCTGCAAACTTACTAACTGTACCTCTTATGTTCGCATCCAAATAATTTATGTAAATGACAAAAAGTAGAGGACCCAGCACTGATCCTTGTGGTACTCCATTGGTCACAGGCTTCCAGTCTGAAAAACAACCCTCCACCCTCTGTCTTTTACCTTTGAGCCAGTTCAGTTTCCAAATGGCTAATTCTCCCTGTATGCCATGAGATCTAACCTTGCTAATCCGTTTCCCATGGGGAACCTTGTCGAACGCCTTACTGAAGTCCATATAGATCACATCTACTGCTCTCCCCTCATCAATCCTCTTTGTTACTTAAACACACTTCATTAACTTTGTGCAACGATGCCCCCATCATCCAATGCTAGCCCAATACTTAATTCACTGCAACCTGAACTGCTCGCTACTGCTCAGATATCCTAATATTGCTGGCTTTGATGGCATTTTTAAAAAGATACTGTGCACTTGATCATGCACTGTTAGTCTGAAGCTGCCCTGCACAGTTTGTGTCATTTGCCCTGAATATGGCAGGTAAGCAGAATCCAGCACCCTACTTTGCAGACAGGAGCCTGGAGGTCCTGATGGATGGAATGGTGCACTGAGGAATGTTCTCCTCCCTGGGATTGACAGGGGAGGCCATGACCAGATACTGTCAGCTTGGCCAGTGTGATTCCCCTGATGGAATGAGACTCTACACCTGTAAAAGCATTTTGTTCTGCATTGGAGAGAGTGTAAAGGATAAAGTGTCACTTCATCAGGTGCCTGGAGAAGTAAGTCAAAAACCTTTTCAACTCCATTCTGTTAGGTGTCACCATTTTTCTACCTCACACATCCCTCTCGGCTAGTGCACACACCTTCCATTAAGTCCCATACTTTCCATCTCACTACCATTTGCGACATCTTACCTCATTGACTCTTACCCACCCCATTTTTCAACATCACTGAGCCTGCATGAATTCAGCATTGGATATGGGGTGCATGTGTGTATGTGAATGTGTGTCCAAGGTGGAGGTCCAAAGAAGCAAGCGATAATTCAGAATTGCCAGGATATTGATCTGACTTGCAAATTGGGTATTCTTGGCACCCTATTTCTATCCAGGTTAAATAGAAAATGTACATAAATGAGGTGAGATACAATCAGTTATTAATGGGGATGGTAATGAGCAATAATGCCAGTTAATGGGCCTCTCAGCATTCACAAGTGTAAATCTCATCCCAACATGTCGAACTTATTTAGAAAACACAACTTGTTGCCCCCAGCACCAAGAAGGACTCACTTGGGTGGCAAGGTGGCTCAGTGGTTAGCACTGCTGCCTCACAGTGCCAGGGACCTGGGTTAGGTTCCAAACCTCGGGTGACTATCTGTGTGTAGTTTGCACATTCTCCCGGTGTCTGTGTAGGTTTACGCTGGATTCTCGGATTTCCTCCCACAATCCAAAGATGCGCAGATTAGGTAAATTGGTCATGCTAAATTGCCCATAGTGTTCAGGGATGTGTAGATTAGGTAAATAAGTCAGGGGTAAATATAGATAATAGGATAGGAGAATGGGTCTGGGTGGGTTACTCTTTGGAGGGTTGGGGTGGATTTGTTGGGCCAAAGGGCTTGTTTCCACACTGTTGGGATTCTACGATTCAATGACATCTCCCATGATTCTCCAAAATTTTGCACCATTAGCCAGGTCTTTCAGGCCCTGGGATGAATCTACCCATTGAATTTTCCCCTGATGGAATAAGACTCTACACTTGTAAAAGCATTTTGTTCTGCACTGGAGAGAGTGTAAAGTATAAAGTGTCACTTCATCAGCAAAGGACATGAGCTGACAGGTAGCTAAAATATTGCAAATGTGAAAAACACAATCTTTTTCTTTTCAGGGGCTAGGGGTTGCAGAGTCTCCAAAACTCAGAGAGAGTCACTTGACTCAGCTGTTGGATTAAGAAAGCTGCTGGATTTTGAGCTAACAGCCAGAAGGAAGAACTGCCACAAGACAGAATGGAAGTCATTGTTAGCAAGTTTTGAGAAGAGTTGTAGCTCAGGTTGAGGTTCTCGATGTAAGTTTGTTCGCTGAGGTGGATGATTCATTTTCAGATGTTTCGTCACCATACTAGGTAACATATTCAGTGACCCTCCAGTGTAGCACCGGTTTTATGTCCTAATTTCTATTTATGTGTTTAGGTTTCCTTGGGTTGGTGATGTCATTTCCTGTGTTGATGTGTATCAACTTGAATCCCATCTACCACCCTCTGAGAAAAAGAACAGGAAATGACATCACCAACACAAGAAATGGCATCAACACAGGAAATTATATCACCAAGGAAACCTAAACACATGAATAGAAATTGGGACATAACACCACTGAAGCTCACTGATGATGTTACCTAGTATGGTGACAAAACGTCTGATAATGAACCTTTCAGCTCAGCCAGCAAACTTACATCCAGAAGTCATTGTTTTATCCATCTGTCTCTTACTTTGAAATGTCTCTCATCAATGCTGATCTGTCGATTTGAAGACCCACCAGAAGTCTTCATGGATGCACCTTGCAAGATTTTAAGCAAGAATTCCATATCAAAGCAGAGAAAGAGAATCACTCGAGTCCAAACTGCAGAGTGAGTGCCTTCCTTAGTAACATCAGTACCAAGAATTACTGCAGGGAAAGCAAGCGTATGGCTGGAACCAAACCTTTGGGCAATCAATGAACACATTTCTTCCCTAGCTTGACTTATCACCCAACAACGATCTGATACTACAGAATTGAACAGTTTTAATTTCGTAGTTTGTCGCATTGTGTGCAGATTTTTGTTGTTTGTGCTTATACATTTATCTTAACAAATTTTATATGTTTGCTTCAGTCAGTTTTAGAATGAAATATTTTTCTTTCAAGAACGTTGGCTGGTTTATATCTTCTGCCACATTATGCACAGTGGGGTATATATTTATTAAATTGGTAATACCACCTCCCTTTTAACTTCAATCTATACCGTACTCAATGCTGGAGTGAAGAGGATAAAGGAGTCAGTTCACCACTCCTGACCTAGTCATAATATAAGTTTAACTTTCAAAATCTGACATGTGAAATCATGCAAATTTAGAAATCTCATCAAAATTTTGAAATGCCTCTTTCACTGCTGTTAGATTACTGGATTAATTAATGCTTTCATCAAGATCTAATGCAACTGTATTCTGACATTGATGTGCAATGGATTGCTGATGATTTAAGTGTCTGTTCAGACCACAAACAGATGAAAGTGGGGAAATTAACTTTTCAATTATTTAACTGCCAGATCATCTACTGAAAATTGTAATGTATGTGTGATTGAATGCACTAAATCCCATCAGAAAATTCTCATTTTTGATGACACATTCAATCATTTTGAAAGATCCCAAAACTTCAAAATCAGACTCAATTTTACATAAATAGCCGACGGTATAAATAAATTACATCACAAGGGAAATATGGTGGAACTTGATGGCTTACAAGACATTTCACAATGTCTTCACAGTAATAAGAAGTGATCTGATATCTATTCAATGTTAAAGCAGAACATCAAAATAGCTCACAAAGTAAATGAATTGGACATGTCACTTCATGAGCAGTTCTATTGGCTTTATTGCAAAACTAGTGCAAGTAAATCATTTGATCAGAACATTTCTGGACCTACTATATCATAAAAGAATTATTTATTCATTTTAGCAACAGCTAAAGTAATAACTCACAAGGAAGCCCTTAAATCCAATTTGCGAAATATAAAACCATTTCGCAACCTTTCATACTCATGTTTACATAGTTTGCACATGCATGATGTTGCCTGAGTCAAGAGCATCCCACAATACTTTATGAACTAAAAGATATTACCTGGATATGAGACTGTTAAGTCCAAAACATTCAGAGCCAATATAATTTGATGTATCAAAGAAGTCCTCACACTAGCATTTTGCTTTATGTATTCTTTCAAGAGTGCCTTTGAAAATCTTTGCCTTAATTCTCGACAAAGATTGTGAACTGCAATAACCTGAGCTCCAATTCCTGCTGAACACCAAAAGCAACCTGTCCACAAACAGAGCATTAATATTGATTAACATCAAGTGTAATTTTAACTTGGAACAATGATTTATAATAGATTAAATCAAATTGGTCATCTGCTACACATCCTACTATACTCCTCTTTTCCACTAAAGGGATATTGATTGGACAGATGATCATTTCTCACTCGTATTACTGCATCTTAAGCTCTTTAGGAACTCAACCAGTTTGACAACCAACTGTAATTTTATGGCTCCATCTAAATTCCTACACTGTACTTAGTTAACAGCGAAGTGTCTCTAAGCATGATGGTAAAGAGGCCAACTTCACAGGAAGAATAATCTACTGTGCAAGGCAGAGCAAGACATTCCTGATCAAATAGGCATCTGGTGGAAGGGGCTTCTCAATCTTTGAGGTTATCAAGGCTATTAAATCAAACTGAGAAGGGTGGACAATGAAGCATTGGGTCCCATCTATATGAGCCTTGGATGGACAATCTTAGAGTCAGGAGGTGAGCAGGGGAGGGGTGATGTCAGGAGAAAATGGAGAATTATGAAGGATCAAGAAAAGACATATAAAAGCATTGATGATATTGTGGACAATAGCCATCACTCAGGCAGAACCCTGAGCTCAAAATCAGAGAAGAAGGATATGCACATCGCTGAGAGACTAAAGCCTGGCCAGCTATCCTTCATCAGCGCAGGTAATACCCAACTCTCAGTAGAGTCTAAAGCATCTTTATGATGGCACTCAAGACAACTTTATCTTGTGGAGTGGTACAGAGTTTGTCTAGCTCCCCCTAGAGGATCCATGACCTGCAGCAAGTCAGTTTTGGGAGGAAGCCAAAAGGCAGCTCAGTAAAAAGGCAAAAAAGTTCAGGCCTCTGTGTGAGGCACAGGGGGAAAAGAAGGTCTTCTGGGAAGACAAGGCTGCACTCAAATGATGGCCAGCTGATTTAGAGAAAAGGTTTTCAGAGGACCTTAATGCATATTCATAGCTCCTTGAAAGTGAGTCGCAGGTAGATAGGACAGTGAAGATGGCATTTGGTATGCTTTCCTTTATTGGTCAGAGTATTGAGTATAGGAGTTGGAAGGTCATGTTGCGGCTGCACAGGACATTGGTTAGGCCACTGTTGGAATGTGGCATGCAATTCTGGTCTCCTTCCTATCGGAAAGATGTTGTGAAACTTGAAAGGGTTCAGAAAAGATTTACAAGGATGTTGCCAGGGTTGGAGGACTTGAGCTATAGGGAGAGGCTAAACAGGCTGGGACTGTTTCCCTGGAGCATCTGAGGCTGAGGGGTGACATTATAGAGGTTTACAAAATTATGAGGGGCATGGATAGGATAAATAGACAAAGTCTTTTCCCTGGGGCCGGGGAGTCCAGAACTAAGAGGGCATAGATTTAGGGTGAGAGGGGAAAGATATAAAAGAGACCTAGGGGGCAACTTTTTCATGCAGAGAGTGGTGCGTGTATGGAATGAGCTGCCAGAGGATGTGGTGGAGGCTGGTACAATTGCAACATTTAAGAGGCATTTGGATGGGTATATGAAAAGGAAGGGTTTGGAGGGATATGGGCCGGGTGCTGGCAGGTGGGACTAGATTGGGTTGGGATATCTGGTCGGCATGGACAGGTTGGACCGAAAGGTCTGTTTCCATGCTGTACGTCTCTTTGACTCTATGACTCTATATGACGCAGTTCCATATGTCAGTGTGAAAGAATTGATTTGGAAAATGAACAAGAAGTACCTGCAAGAGATGTGGCAGAATCAGTTAACCAGTGAGGACATGGATCTGAAAGCTGCAGTTAAGGCTCTGTACCAGGATAATTAGGACCATTACACAATGGCTGACAACACAAATTAAAATCTGAATTGCCCACCTAGTGGGGTATGAGAGATGTCGTAAGGTTTAACAGGGATGATCTGGTAAAAAATCTGAATACTTGTGGATAAAAGAAGGGAGGAAACCTTGTTATGAGTACATTTTAATAATGTAAGTCCTTGGCCAAACTTGGATGCTGGTGACTGGACCAAAAGATGCCACACTTTGACCCCACATTTCACTGAGGAGGGAAAGAGGATGTGTTAGAATTATGACCCACCAGATAACATGCAGTACTTAATTGTGGGCATTGAGAAGGTTGGTGAGAGTCTGAGAAGCCTGGAAATAATTATTCAGTCTTCGTTAGACTCAGGGCTGATGCCAGAGAACTGAAGAATTGTAAACATTCATGCCTTCGATCAAAAAAGGATGTAGCCTAAGCCAAGCAACTAACTTATGTGTGTTGTAAACATCTAGAAACAATAAAATAAAAGCAGAACTGCGGCTGCTGGAGATCCAAAACAAAAACAGGAATTGCTGGAGAAACGTCTGGCACCAATATCCTGGGAGGTAGGTTTGCAAGCACTCTTCGGGGGAGTTTAAACTAATTTGGCAGGGGGATGGGATCCGGACTTGTAGTCCAGCAAGTAGGCTAGCTATTTGTTAGGATGTCCAAGAATGTAGGGAGGCTGTGGAGAAGGTAGCACTGACAGGGAATACTTGCAGACACAGAGATGGGTTCAAGTGCGTATA